>NC_047113.1:116053723-116302290 GCF_902500255.1 Thalassophryne amazonica | reverse complement strand
CATCACAACATGTTCTGCATGTGGAGAGAATGTGAGAATGTTCAGATGATTTTTCATTCAAGTGAGAATTTTTTGGACCGAGTTTCAGGTTAATCGCGCATCCTGCATAGTGTAGTGTACATGGAGTAACAAGCTGCGTTTAACATCTCATGACCACCTCCTGATTGCTGATCGTATGGTCGAATGAAAATCAAACCTGTTTGATATTATTCTGGTCGGCCGTCGTGAGGGTTTCCTGCTGCTGAGTGAGGGGCAACAAGCGTCCTACCGCTCAGACTGTGCATGTGCAAACACCACAGAGCTGTCTTGTAATTTTTTTTATGTCATTTTGTTTTTAAACTTTGATGTCTCCCATCGAAAGTTTTTGTAAATTAAGTTTGAAAAAACTTAACTATATATATCATACAGTGTCTGCTCATCTTCAGGACGAATACTGCCATGAACTGCCATGAACACTACTGGCCAGTAGATGGCAGTAGAGGCCTTGAAATCTTTCCAAAACAAAATTCCAGATAATCCATGTCTGCTGTGACATTTAAGATGCGTGGAATTTAACAAACGCAAATACAATAACGTCTATAAACCCAGAGAATATATTCACGAGAGTTTTAGGCACTTGAGTTTAATGCTGTTGTCCGTGGAGCCTGAACAGAGTGTCTGAAATGCATTTGTCCTGTAGTGAATTTACTGAGATTACATAATCCTACCCTAATGCACTGCTCTGCACAGCATGTCCACACTAAAACCTTAAAAATTAGCACATTACTTTAAAACTAAAACATATATCTGTTATTTTCACTTTATAAAACTTCAGACATGACAGTAATTTTAAATAACTTGTCCAAAATTAGTTTGGTTAAAATTTGAACCATAAGTTAAAAATGTATGCCTCTGGATGACTTGGGTGATATTGCCAGCATATCACTACGGCGTTAAAGGAAATGATTTTTTTTTTTTTTTAAGTTTCTCCTTTGCCTGCAGAGGATAGTGTCAGAGGATAGTTCTGTTTGCAGAGGGTGGAACCATACATCTGTTAGGAAACTATTATCAGGTAGGTGCTCAACTGATTTTCTATTTTAGAAATGTTTGCTGCTGTTCAGCTTTGTTTACTATGTTATCGGTCTAAAAGTTATTGGACAAAAATTCATCCGAAGATAATTAGTTCGATAATGGTTTTTAAAGTTATCTAAAAAGATAATCCGATAATGAAAACATTATCTTCGATAATTATCTGTTATCGGATTATTGGAACTGTGCCCACCACTGCTGACTCCATACTGACACCGTGCTGACTCCATACTGACTCTGTGCTGACTCCATACTGACTCCGTGCTGATTCCGTGCTGAATCCTGTCAGAAACGAGGTAGCAGCCCTTCAGACGGATAAAAAGACAAAGTTCAGATAGTGCACGGAGAAGGGGCTGACCACGTGCAGTGTCACGGGATTGATTCCCGAGCTGGCACACACACGCGCACATATACACACATATACACACATATACACACTCACACACACATATACACACACACACATGCACATATACACACACACATGTACAACCCCTGGCAAAACTTATGGAATCACCGGCCTCGGAGGATGTTCATTCAGTTGTTTAATTTTGTAGACAAAAAGCAGATCACAGACATGACACAAAACTAAAGTCATTTCAAATGGCAACTTTCTGGATTTAAGAAACACTATAAGAAATCAGGACAAAAAATTGTGACAGTAACGGTTACTTTTTTAGACCAAGCAGAGGGAAAAAAATATGGAATCACTCAATTCTGAGGAAAAAATGATGGAATCATGAAAAACAAAAGAACGCTCCAACACATCACTAGTATTTTGTTGCACCACCTCTGGCTTTTATAACAGCTTGCAGTCTCTGAGGCATGGACTTAATGAGTGACAAACAGTACTCTTCAACAATCTGGCTCCAACTTTCTCTGATTGCTGTTGCCAGATCAGCTTTGCAGGTTGGAGCCTTGTCATGGACCATTTTCTTCAACTTCCACCAAAGATTTTCAATTGGATTAAGATCCGGACTATTTGCAGGCCACGACATTGACCCTATGTGTCTTTTTGCAAGGAATGTTTTCACAGTTTTTGCTCTATGGCAAGATGCATTATCATCTTGAAAAATGATTTCATCATCCCCAAACATCCTTTCAATTGATGGGATAAGAAAAGTGTCCAAAATATCAATGTAAACTTGTGCATTTATTGATGATGTAATGACAGCCATCTCCCCAGTGCCTTTACCTGCAGCCCCATATCATCAATGACTGTGGAAATTGACATGTTCTCTTCAGGCAGTCATCTTTATAAATCTCATTGGAACGGCACCAAACAAAAGTTCCAGCATCATCACCTTGCCCAATGCAGATTCGAGATTCATCACTGAATATGACTTTCATCCAGTCATCCACAGTCCACAATTGCTTTTCCTTAGCCCATTGTAACCTTGTTTTTCTCTGTTTAGGTGTTAATGATGGCTTTTATTTAGCTTTTCTGTATGTAAATCCCATTTCTTTTAGGCGGTTTCTTACAGTTCGGTCACAGACGTTGACTCCAGTTTCCTCCCATTCGTTCCTCATTTGTTTTGTTGTGCATTTTCGATTTTTGAGACATATTGCTTTAAGTTTTCTGTCTTGACGCTTTGATGTCTTCCTTGGTCTACCAGTATGTTTGCCTTTAACAACCTTCCCATGTTGTTTGTATTTGGTCCAGAGTGAGTCCATATTTTTTTTCCCTCTGCCTGGTCTAAAAAAAGTAACCGTTACTGACTGCCACAATTATTTTTCCTGATTTCTTATAGTGTTTCTTAAAGCCAGAAAGTTGCCATTTGAAATGACTTTAGTTTTGTGTCATGTCAATCAATCAATCAATTTTTTTATATAGCGCCAAATCACAACAAACAGTTGCCCCAAGGCGCTTTATATTGTAAGGCAAGGCCATACAACAATTATGTAAAACCCCAACGGTCAAAACGACCCCCTGTGAGCAAGCACTTGGCTACAGTGGGAAGGAAAAACTCCCTTTTAACAGGAAGAAACCTCCAGCAGAACCAGGCTCAGGGAGGGGCAGTCTTCTGCTGGGACTGGTTGGGGCTGAGGGAGAGAACCAGGAAAAAGACATGCTGTGGAGGGGAGCAGAGATCGATCACTAATGATTAAATGCAGAGTGGTGCATACAGAGCAAAAAGAGAAAGAAACAATGCATCATGGGAACCCCCCAGCACTCTACGTCTATAGCAGCATAACTAAGGGATGGTTCAGGGTCACCTGATCCAGCCCTAACTATAAGCTTTAGCAAAAAGGAAAGTTTTAAGCCTAATCTTAAAAGTAGAGAGGGTGTCTGTCTCCCTGATCTGAATTGGGAGCTGGTTCCACAGGAGAGGAGCCTGAAAGCTGAAGGCTCTGCCTCCCATTCTACTCTTACAAACCCTAGGAACTACAAGTAAGCCTGCAGTCTGAGAGCGAAGCGCTCTATTGGGGTGATATGGTACTACGAGGTCCCTAAGATAAGATGGGACCTGATTATTCAAAACCTTATAAGTAAGAAGAAGAATTTTAAATTCTATTCTAGAATTAACAGGAAGCCAATGAAGAGAGGCCAATATGGGTGAGATATGCTCTCTCCTTCTAGTCCCCGTCAGTACTCTAGCTGCAGCATTTTGAATTAACTGAAGGCTTTTTAGGGAACTTTTAGGACAACCTGATAATAATGAATTACAATAGTCCAGCCTAGAGGAAATAAATGCATGAATTAGTTTTTCAGCATCACTCTGAGACAAGACCTTTCTGATTTTAGAGATATTGCGTAAATGCAAAAAAGCAGTCCTACATATTTGTTTAATATGCACTTTGAATGACATATCCTGATCAAAATGACTCCAAGATTTCTCACAGTATTACTAGAGCTCAGGGTAATGCCATCCAGAGTAAGGATCTGGTTAGACACCATGTTTCTAAGATTTGTGGGGCCAAGTACAATAACTTCAGTTTTATCTGAGTTTAAAAGCAGGAAATTAGAGGTCATCCATGTCTTTATGTCTGTAAGACAATCCTGCAGTTTAGCTAATTGGTGTGTGTCCTCTGGCTTCATGGATAGATAAAGCTGGGTATCATCTGCGTAACAATGAAAATTTAAGCAATACCGTCTAATAATACTGCCTAAGGGAAGCATGTATAAAGTGAATAAAATTGGTCCTAGCACAGAACCTTGTGGAACTCCATAATTAACTTTAGTCTGTGAAGAAGATTCCCCATTTACATGAACAAATTGTAATCTATTAGACAAATATGATTCAAACCACCGCAACGCAGTGCCTTTAATACCTATGGCATGCTCTAATCTCTGTAATAAAATTTTATGGTCAACAGTATCAAAAGCAGCAATGAGGTCTAACAGAACAAGCACAGAGATGAGTCCACTGTCTGAGGCCATAAGAAGATCATTTGTAACCTTCACTAATGCTGTTTCTGTACTATGATGAATTCTAAAACCTGACTGAAACTCTTCAAATAGACCATTCCTCTGCAGATGATCAGTTAGCTGTTTTACAACTACCCTTTCAAGAATTTTTGAGAGAAAAGGAAGGTTGGAGATTGGCCTATAATTAGCTAAGATAGCTGGGTCAAGTGATGGCTTTTTAAGTAATGGTTTAATTACTGCCACCTTAAAAGCCTGTGGTACATAGCCAACTAATAAAGATAGATTGATCATATTTAAGATCGAAGCATTAAATAATGGTAGGGCTTCCTTGAGCAGCCTGGTAGGAATGGGGTCTAATAAACATGTTGATGGTTTGGATGAAGTAACTAATGAAAATAACTCAGACAGAACAATCAGAGAGAAAGAGTCTAACCAAATACCGGCATCACTGAAAGCAGCCAAAGATAACGATACGTCTTTGGGATGGTTATGAGTAATTTTTTCTCTAATAGTTAAAATTTTGTTAGCAAAGAAAGTCATGAAGTCATTACTAGTTAAAGTTAATGGAATACTCAGCTCAATAGAGCTCTGACTCTTTGTCAGCCTGGCTACAGTGCTGAAAAGAAACCTGGGGTTGTTCTTATTTTCTTCAATTAGTGATGAGTAGAAAGATGTCCTAGCTTTACGGAGGGCTTTTTTATAGAGCAACAGACTCTTTTTCCAGGCTAAGTGAAGATCTTCTAAATTAGTGAGACGCCATTTCCTCTCCAACTTACGGGTTATCTGCTTTAAGCTACGAGTTTGTGAGTTATACCACGGAGTCAGGCACTTCTGATTTAAAGCTCTCTTTTTCAGAGGAGCTACAGCATCCAAAGTTTTCTTCAATGAGGATGTAAAACTATTGACGAGATACTCTATCTCACTTACAGAGTTTAGGTAGCTACTCTGCACTGTGTTGGTATATGGCATTAGAGAACATAAAGAAGGAATCATATCCTTAAACCTAGTTACAGCGCTTTCTGAAAGACTTCTAGTGTAATGAAACTTATTCCCCACTGCTGGGTAGTCCATCAGAGTAAATGTAAATGTTATTAAGAAATGATCAGACAGAAGGGAGTTTTCAGGGAATACTGTTAAGTCTTCTATTTCCATACCATAAGTCAGAACAAGATCTAAGATATGATTAAAGTGGTGGGTGGACTCATTTACTTTTTGAGCAAAGCCAATAGAGTCTAATAATAGATTAAATGCAGTGTTGAGGCTGTCATTCTCAGCATCTGTGTGGATGTTAAAATCGCCCACTATAATTATCTTATCTGAGCTAAGCACTAAGTCAGACAAAAGGTCTGAAAATTCACAGAGAAACTCACAGTAACGACCAGGTGGACGATAGATAATAACAAATAAAACTGGTTTTTGGGACTTCCAATTTGAATGGACAAGACTAAGAGTCAAGCTTTCAAATGAATTAAAGCTCTGTCTGGGTTTTTGATTAATTAATAAGCTGGAATGGAAGATTGCTGCTAATCCTCCGCCCCGGCCCGTGCTACGAGCATTCTGACAGTTAGTGTGACTCAGGGGTGTTGACTCATTTAAACTAACATATTCATCCTGCTGTAACCAGGTTTCTGTAAGGCAGAATAAATCAATATGTTGATCAATTATTATCTCATTTACCAACAGGGACTTAGAAGAGAGAGACCTAATGTTTAATAGACCACATTTAACTGTTTTAGTCTGTGGTGCAGTTGAAGGTGCTATATTATTTTTTCTTTTTGAATTTTTATGCTTAAATAGATTTTTGCTGGTTATTGGTAGTCTGGGAGCAGGCACCTTCTCTACGGGGATGGGGTAATGAGGGGATGGCAGGGGGAGAGAAGCTGCAGAGAGGTGTGTAAGACTACAACTCTGCTTCCTGGTCCCAACCCTGGATAGTCACGGTTTGGAGGATTTAAGAAAATTGGCCAGATTTCTAGAAATGAGAGCTGCTCCATCCAAAGTGGGATGGATGCCGTCTCTCCTAACAAGACCAGGTTTTCCCCAGAAGCTTTGCCAATTATCTATGAAGCCCACCTCATTTTTTGGACACCACTCAGACAGCCAGCAATTCAAGGAGAACATGCGGCTAAACATGTCACTCCCGGTCTGATTGGGGAGGGGCCCAGAGAAAACTACAGAGTCCGACATTGTTTTTGCAAAGTTACACACCGATTTAATGTTAATTTTAGTGACCTCCGATTGGCGTAACCGGGTGTCATTACTGCCGACGTGAATTACAATCTTACCAAATTTATGCTTAGCCTTAGCCAGCAGTTTCAAATTTCCTTCAATGTCGCCTGCTCTGGCCCCCGGAAGACAATTGACTATGGTTGCTGGTGTCGCTAACTTCACATTTCTCAAAACAGAGTCGCCAATAACCAGAGTTTGATCCTCGGCGGGTGTGTCATCGAGTGGGGAAAAACGGTTAGAGATGTGAATGGGTTGGCGGTGTACACGGGGCTTCTGTTTAGGGCTACGCTTCCTCCTCACAGTCACCCAGTCGGCCTGCTTTCCCGGCTGCTCGGGATCTGCCAGGGGGTAACTAACGGCGGCTAAGCTACCTTGGTCTGCACCGACTACAGGGGCCTGGCTAGCTGTAGAATTTTCCACGGTGCGGAGCCGAGTCTCCAATTCGTCCAGCCTGTGCTCCAAAGCTACGAATAAGCTACACTTATTACAAGTACCGTTACTGCTAAAGGAGGCCGAGGAATAACTAAACATTTCACACCCAGAGCAGAAAAGTGCGGGAGAGACAGGAGAAGCCGCCATGCTAAATCGGCTAAGAGCTAGTAGCTACGCTAAGCTAGCGGATTCCTAAAAACACGCAAAGTGAATAATGTGTAAATAATTTAGAGGTGATTCAGCAGAAGGAGTGCTTTAGTTAAGGCACGTAAAGATTACACTGTGAAACAAATTGTTATCTAGCTCAATCTAACTGCACAGATTAAACAGCTAACAGATACAGCAAAACACCGCTGTGCTCCGGAAAAGGAAGTGATACAATACCGCAGTGAGAGCCAACCACCAGTAGAGGCAAGCAAGAGCAAACAACCAAGTGTCCAAAAATTGGACAGATCACATGTCTGTGATCTGCTTTTTTTCTACAAAATTAAACAACTGAATGAACATCCTCCGAGGCCGGTGATTCCATAATTATTGCCAGGGGTTGGATATACAGTGGTCCCTCGTTTATCGCGGGAGTTACGTTCTACGTTCTAAAAACCCGCGATAAGCGAAATCCGCGAAGTAGTCAGCGCTATTTTTTGCAATTATTATAGATGTTTTAAGGCTGTAAAACCCCTCACTACACACTTTATACACTTTTCTCAAACAGGCATTAACATTTTCTCACTTTTCTCTCCTGTGTAAACACTCTTTTTTCTTCTGGGCGAGAAGATTATAAACAGACATACGCAGAGCACAATGTGCGTGCTCTCCCTTCGCTCACTGCCTCCGGAGGTACAGATGTGGGACACGCAAAGAATCCAAGTCCTCTCTCGATGGCCACAGAGCTCTGCGGCTGCGGTCAACATCCGCATCAAAACAGCGAGCATAGTCTCTTTGGCGCAGCTCCGCACAACAGACAGGAGGGCGGTGTGAGTGACCCGCTGCTGTGTTTACCAAGGCCGCAGACTCAGTAAGCACATCGGAGGCAGTGAGAGCAATCACGGTGATGCCGACTGGTGCCGTGACTGGCCCGCCTGATAAGGACGCAGAACACAATGCGCTGTTAAAAAAAAAAAAAAGCATGCAAAATTGCACTAAAAATGTAAGCGAAACTGCAAGGCCGCAAAAGGTGAACCGCGTTATAGCGAGGGACCACTGTATATATATATATACGAGGTCTGTCAATAAAGTATAGGTCCTTTTTATTTTTTTCAAAAACTATATGGATTTCATTCATATGTTTTTACGTCAGACATGCTTGAACCCTCGTGCGCATGCGTGAGTTTTTCCACGCCTGTCGGTGATGTCATTCGCCTGTGAGCACTCCTTGTGGGAGGAGTCATCCACCCCTTCGTCGGAATTCCTTTGTCTGAGAAGTTGCTGAGAGACTGGCGCTTTGTTTGATCAAAATTTTTTCTAAACCTGTGAGACACATCGAAGTGGACACGGTTCGAAAAATTAAGCTGGTTTTCAGTGAAAATTTTAACGGCTGATGAGAGATTTTGAGGTGATACTGTCGCTTTAAGGACTTCCCACGGTGTGAGACGTCGTGCAGCACTCTCAGGCGCCGTCGTCGGCCTGTTTCAAGCTGAAAACCTCCACATTTCATGCTCTATTGATCCAGGACGTTGTGAGAGAACAGAGAAGTTTCAGAAGAAGTCGGTTTCAGCATTTTATCCGGATATTCCGCTGTCTGAAATTTTCATCTTAGGTGCATGTCCACTGTGAGAGACATAATCTAAACAAATAAAATCTGGAAATCACAATGTATGATTTTTTTTAAATAATTTATTTGTATGTTACTGCTTCAAATAAGTATTTGAACACCTGCCAACTAGCAAGAATTCTGGCTCTCACAGACCTGTTAATTTTTCTTTAAGAAGCCCTCTTATTCTGCACTCTTTGCCTGTATTAACTGCACCTGTTTGAACTTGTTACCTGTATAAAAGACACCTGTTCACACACTCAATCAGTCACACTCATGTCACCTGTCCACCATAGCCAAGACCAAAGAGCTGTCTAAGGACACCAGGGACAAAACTGTAGACCTGCACAAGGCTGGGATGGACTACAGGACAACAGGCATGCAGGTTGGTAGAAGACAACAACTGTTATGATTATTTATTAGAAAGTGGAAGAAACACAAAGATGACTGTCAATCTCCCTCGGTCTGGGATTCCATTGAAGAGCTAACTTTGTGGGGTAAGGATGATTCTGAGAAAGCTCAGAACTACACAGGAGGACCTGGTCAATGATCTGAAGAGAGCTGGGACCACAGTCACAAAGATTACATTAGTAACACATGATGCTGTCATGGTTTAAAATCCTGCAGGGCAGCAAGGTCCCCCTGCTCAAGCCAGCATATGTCCAGGCCCATTTGAAGTTCACCAGTGACCATCTGGATGATCCAGAGGAGGCATGGGAGAAGGTCACGTGGTCAGATGAGACCAGAATAGAGCTTTTTGGAATCAACTCCACTTACCATGTTTAGAGGATGAGAACAACCCCAAGAAAACCATCCCAACCGTGAAGCATGGGGTGGAAACATCATACTCTGGGGGTGCTCTTCTGCAAAGGGGACAGCATGACTGCACCGTATTGAAGGAAGGATGGATGGGGTCATGTGTTGTGAGATTTTGGCAAACAACCTCCTTCCCTCAGTAAGAGGATTGAAGATGGGTCATGGCTGGGTCTTCTTGCATGACAATGACCCCAAACACACAGCCAGGGCAACTAAGGAGGGGCTCCGTAAGAAGCATTTCAAGGTCCTGGAGTGGTCTGGCAAGTCTCCAGACCTGAACTCAATAGAAAATCTTTGGAGGGAGCTGAAACGCCAAACCTGAAAGATTTGGAGAAGATCTGTATGGAGGAGTGGACCAAAATCCCAGCTGCAGTGTGTGCAAACCTGGTGAAAAACTACAGGAAACATTTGACCTGTGTAATTGCAAACAAAGGCTACTGTACCAAATATTAACATTGATTTTCACAGGTGTTCAAATACTTATTTGCAGCAGTAACATACAAATAAATTATTTAAAAAATCATACACTGTGATTTCCAGATTTTTGATGAAAATTTCAGACCCCTCCATGATTTGTAAGTGGGAGAACTTGCAAAATCGCAGGGTGTTCAGATACTTATTTTCCTCACACAGTGGTGGGCACAGATAACAAAAAAATTAACCTTGATAACAGATGATCAGATAACTGAAAAGTTATCTTCAATAAAGATAAATAATAAACCCCCCAAAAATGTATCGGAAGTTACAGATAACCAATAACAGATAGATTGCAATATTGTCTCTGGTACATTTGCAACTACTAGTAAAATGAATTTAAGTTTTAACGTCACAATAACTTCTACTAATATTAAGAGTAACAACAGACCCACACACTGAGACCACACTTTTGTCTTTGAACATTCTGCCGCTGCTGGAAGCTCTTGTTTACTACAGAGCTCCCAACACAGAGGCACCCTGAGAACAGCTATAAAGCCAGCTCTCTATCAATTACAACACTCCGGTCAGGCAGAGGTCTTGAAAAACAAAGTCATGCTGACTTATGGTTTTGATTTATAAATAACATTAAGACCGATAGAATAACTCCATTAATGTCAATTCTGTCATTTGTACAAAGTTAAAATATAGCATATATCTTTTATTGTCGAATAATGCACTAATTCTGAGGTTTTGTAACAAACACAGACAAATCGCAAAGGATTCTGGGTAAAAGTGCCTCTGCTAAATACTGATTGGTTCAGTCATTCATTATGTAAACCAACACATTAATGTGGCGTCTGTCATGTGTTGGTGTTCATTTTTTTATTTGTAAAAACAGGCATTTTTACAGAGCCCTGGAAGTGTCATCGCAAAATGTTTTGCATGTGGAGAGAATGTGCGCACGTTTATGATGTTGTAAAACGTGCTTTACACTGTGCGAGAATGCAGGAATTTTTGGACCGAGTTTCAGGTTAATCAACAAGCTTTAACATCTCACGACCACCTCCTGATGGCGATCGTATGGTCCAATGAAAATCAAACCTGTTTGATATTATTCTGGTTGGCCGTCGTGAGGTTATCCTCCTGCTGAAAAGCTACAAGCATCCAACCGCTCGCACTGTGCCTGTGCAAACACTGCAGAGCTGTCTTGTAATGTTATTATTATTATTTATTTTTTTTTTTGCTGTTGTTTTGTTTTGTTTTTAAACTTCATTTGTAAAAAAAAAAAAAGCCATTTGCAAAGCCAAAAAGTTGATTTGACAATCATCTGATATAACCGGGGTCAAAACAAATACAACACTGCCATCTACTGGTTCCCAGATGCTTAGTATTTAGGGCAATACTGCCATGAACACTACTGGCGAGTAGATGGCAGAAGAAGCCTTGAAAATAAAATTCCAGATAATCTCTGTCTGCTACATTTAAAATGCGTGAAATTTAACAAACGCAAATACAATAACAATGTCTATAAACCCAGAGAATATATTCAAGAGAGTTTTAGGCACTAGAGTTTAATGCTGTTGCCAACTTGTCCTCTAACACTCCGAAACGGAGGTGTTCCTTTGTCTCGCTTCATCAGCGAATCGGTCGTGACGCGCAAAGTCTCCGCGCGGCTTTCCATGACACAATCTCTTGTTAAAAGTGAAATCTGCCGGAAAATGGCTGATGTCCAGGTCTTGTGATAACCAGAGAAAGAGCACACGACGGTCTCGTATCCACAGAGCCATCAGCTTAGAAATGATCCAGTGGTTTGTGCCGCAGCGTCGCAGCTCGCAGTGCGGCGCACTGACCATCCTGAAAGGGGTCCTTAAACCTGTAGTTAAAGTCCTTATTCTCTGTGAAGCCTGTAAAATTTTCACTGAAAGCCAGATAAATTTTTCGAATGGTTTCCAGGTGCCAGTCTCTAACAGCTTCTGAAAAAATTCTGATGGAAAAAAGTCCTTTTCATTCCGCCATTTCCAGACAATGAAAATCCGACGAGGGGGTGGGACCACTCCTTCCACAAGGCGTGCTCACAGGCGAATGACGTCACCGACAGGCGTGGAAAAACTCACGCATGCGCAAGAGGGTTCAAGCATGTCTGACGTAAAAACATATGAATGAAATCCATATAGTTTTTAAAAAAAATAAAAAGGACCGTTAATTTATGGACAGACCACGTATATTTTATATAGCGCCAAATCACAACAACGTTGCCTTAAGGCGCTTCACATAAGGTCTGACCTTACCAACCCCCGGAGCAAGAACACAGGCGACAGTGTTAAGAAAAAAGTCCCTCTGATGATTTGAGGAAGAAACCTTTACAAGGCTTTTATAAAGTTTTACAAAGCTGAAGAAATAGAAAACGGGAAGTCAAAACAACATCTGCTGCATCACCTTCACGTATGGCATCTCTCGGTTGGTCCAGCATCCGGTGCTCCACAGCTGCCAGTCCCATGCGATGTCCTCTGCACCTTAAACAGAGGGAAAAAGAGTAGAATCACTTGGCTGGAAAAAAAAAAAAACTACACCAAAGGTTTAATTCATCAGCAGTAAATTGAGAGGAAAGCACAGAAAATACTAAGGTGATCGCCGGCTGCTAGACCTAAGCTTCACTAAAAGACCCAGAATTTAGATAAAGTTGAGGCCTGTTGAGAGCTGTTCCATTACAAATAAAATTAAGTTAAAAGGGTAGGAAGCATAGTACCATCTGAGACGGAGAATAAATGTGCCTAAAGTTTGGATTTGACAGTCTCTACCGAATCTCATTGTTTTATTTCCCTAGGGAGATCATTTCACAAAACAAGTGCATGATAGGAAAATGCTCTGTGGCCCACAGACATTTTATTGACTCTACAGACACAAAGTAGTCCTGCACCCTGAGAACACAGAGCCTGAGCTGATACGTGCCTTGGGGCAACTGTTTGTTGTGATTTGGCACTATATAAAAAAATTGATTGATTGATTGATTGATACGTAGGGTTTAATTAGGTCAGCTAAGTACGGAGGTGCCAGTCCATAAACAATTTTATCAGCTAGTAGCAGAACCTTAAAATCTGATCTCACTGGGACAGGAAGCCAGTGATGCCAAAATGGGTGTAATGTGATCAAACTTTCTGCTTCCTGTCAAAAGACTGGCAGCAGCATTTTGAACCAGTTGGAGACCCCTAATGCTGGACTGCGGTAAACCAGAAAATAGAACATTGCAGTAGTCCAATCTAGAAGAGATACATGCATGAATCAGGGTCTCAGCATCAGCCATAGACAGGATGGGACGAATCTTTGCTACACTTCGCAGGTGGAAGAAACCAGTCCTCTTAATATCTCCAATGTGGAGGTCAAAGGACAACGCAGGATCAAAAATTACTCCAAGGTTCCTCACTTTGTCAGTGTGATATATGACACACGAGCCTAGGCTAAGCTTTAACTGGTCAAATTGATGCAGATGTCTCACTCACTGGACCAAGAACCATCATTTCAGTCTTAGTTTTAAAGTAATAAATTGCTAGACATCCATCTTTTCACTGATGCAAGGCAATCCTGATCACACACACTCATCTTCAACTGCTTAGTCCAATTAAGGGTTGTGGGACAAGGCAATCCTCTAAGGATTTTATGTGTATGGGAATTCGAGCAGCTATCAGCATGTACAACTGTTATAAGCATAGCAATGATATATAATCACAAAAGTCCCAGTTCTTGTATCTTGCGTCATGTGCTCTGTGTTAGATGGTAGAAACTTCCTTGAACTGTTGCATGTTCCCCAAAGACACTGTTGACAGCTCGTATTGTAGCCTGTTCAAAGTCAGTGATGGTGGTCCTTGGGTCTGGGTAGTAGCCAAGATTTTCACACTGGGTTATGACAGCCTGAAGCATCTCTTCATAGATGGACTGTGTCTTTCCCGGAAGAAGAGCATAAACACATTGCCTAATGTGACCTGAATAACATAGACTTGCTTGAAGATATTTGGTGACATTGAAAAGGTACCATCCATATGCCACTGGCTGCTTCTTGAAAGCTGTCAAAGCCCTGCTTCAGAGGCGAAGATGATGATCTGGTCATTACTCTCTGCACCACTGTCATGAATCAAAAACTGCTTGGGATCATCCCCCCCGTTGTGCTCCACTCCTCATCCAGCTGAAGTTCTGCACGAGTGGTGGGCTCCTTTGGTTTAGAACCACGTTTCACCTACCTGATGTCACAACGTATTGTTTCGGACTTCCCAGCTCTGGTTCAGACTTCATCTGTAGCTCCCAACGTGGCCTCAGCAAGGATCTGGGTTGTCTTGGCCTTCTTGGTTCGTGCATCATCCTTGATCATGAGGTGTCACCTCAACACAATACTCAATACTTTGAAAAAGCTGAAACCTCTTAACAAGTGAGATGAGACTTTGGAATGAGACTGGGATTTTGTCCACTTCTGTAAGTGAAAAAGCTGAAACCTTTTAACAAGTGAAATGAGACTTTGGAATGAGACTTGGATTTTGTCCACTATTGTAATAAGGGGTTGGGATTTTGTCCACTGGGATTTTCTCCATTGGGATTTTGTCCGTTGGGATTTTGTCCGTTGGGATTTTGTCCTGTCACCCACTCCCAGTAATCCTAAATGATTCTCCAGCCTATCGAGGTATTCAACTCCAGTCCTCGAGGGCTGGTGTCCTGCAAGTTTTAGATGTGTCCCTGGTCCAACACACCTGAATGAAATGGCTGAAATAACTCCTCAATATGCAGTCAAGTTCTCCAGAGTGCTGCTAATGACCTCATTAATTGACTCAGGTGTGTTGAAGCAGTGACACATTTAAAAGTTACAGGACACCAGCCCTCGAGGACTGGAGTTGAAGACCCCTGGAGTACAATATGATGATCCACCGTATCAAACGCAGCACTAAGATCTAACAGCACCAGAACTGTACTGGTGTCTGAATCCATTGCAAACAGAAGATCATTCACCCTGTGGAATGACATTTTCTAAAAGCAGACTGCAGGGGCTCAAAAAGATTAATCACAGTAAGTTGGTCCACCAGCTGTTCTGAAACCACATTTTCCAGAATTGTAGAGCAAAATGATAAATTTTATCGGTTGATAATTTTTCAGTACACTATGGTCAAGATTAGATTTCTTATGTAATGTTTTAATCACTGCAGAGTTTAAACATTTAGGAACAGATCCAAGGTTAATGACAAATTAATAATTTCCAACTCAATAGGCCCAAGAGTGGGCCACAGGTCCTTAAATAGTTTTGTTGGTATAGGATCAAATAAGCAGGTTGTGCTTTCAGCAGACACACCAGTTTCATCAGCAGGCCCAGTGAGACAGTATTAAATTCTGTAAATCTAGGTAATGTATCAGTGATGACACCCACCTCGATACCAGGGTGTAGTGGCTGGATTAATGCATACTGGGATATAGTTAAAGAAATGTCATCTATTTTCTTCTCGAAGTAGTCTAAGAAATGTTGGTCTGTAAAAGGTGAGGTGGTTGATCATGAATAAGTGTTGCCACCGTGTTGAACAGGAACTTTGAATTATGCTTGTTTTTATTGATCAAACCAGAGCAGTAGCCCCACTTTTTAGCCAGTAGTGCATGCTTATAGTCTAAGATAGCATTGTGCCACGTGAGGTGAAATACTTCTAGGTTTGAACTACACCATTTTCGTTCTAGATCTCTAGCCTTATGCTTAGGGCCATGTAAGTAATCAATGAACCAAGGTGATTTTGTGCTTTTTTTGGGGGGGGGGGTTAATGTAGGTGGAGCAATCATGTTGAGTGTGGTTGTGAGCGCTGAGTTTAAACTGTCCAAAAAACTGTCTCTTGTCAAAAGAAATCCAGGGTATTTCCACAAATGTGTGTCAAAACCAACCTGGTCTCACGGCAAGTCGTGATTCAGCAGCACAAAATATACATTAATATATTGGTTTGTGATATTGTGACGAAAAGTGCCTAATTTTTGTCACGGCGGCACAAATCCATTCCGTGATGGCTGCACAAAATTAAAAGTGAAGCGGCGGGGTCGGGGTGGTTATGGTTAGGGTGGGGGGAAGGAGTAGTATTAGGTTATGGTTAAGGTTAGGGTTGGGGGTGGGAGTAGGGTTAGGAATAGTGAGTTAAAAAAAACTGTCACGAAAATTTGACTCATTTCGTGACAGTAGCACAAAAAAAAAAAAAACAACAAAAAAAAAAAACGTGAGACTGGGCTGGTCAAAACCTGAATGCATTGCAGAAATTCTTATGCTATAATGTCCATAAATGAATTGCAGAGGGGGTCAGAAGGATTACAGTATTTACATGACTGTTGAAGTCACCAACAATCACAATATTATCTGCACAGGTTGCCAAATTGAACATAAACTCATCATTCATCAAATAATTCAGAATATTGGCCCAGGGGCCTATTTACAGTGACAAAAGTTTGCTATATATATATATATATATATATATATATATATATATATATATATATATATATATATATATATATATATATATATATATATATATATATATATATATATATATATATATATATATATATACCCATGCCAGGACGTGTTCAACATTTGACATTTCCTGTTTCACTGTGATTGAAAATTTGGCACTTCCTATTTGAGTGTGAGCTTGCCACTGAGTTCCCGTGAGATTCCATTGGATCTTGTCTGTCAATCCAGAAAGTGTTTGACATTTGAACATTTCCTGTTTTACTGTGGATCTGAAATTTGGCACTTCCTGTTTAGGATGCCCTGTACCATGAGCGAGCTTCGCGCTGCTACACAACACTTCGCCCATATCAACAGTGACCTCATGTTAATGAGACCCAAACTAAGGACCTCTGTCAGGTTGATATTTGGACTATTGGGATTTGGGGGTGGGTCCAGAGTAGTATATATAAGATGGCTAAAATTAAAGTTGGGTTTAAGAAATTCCACACAGGCTGTCGATATCAGAGACATCTTTTACGTTGCAGGAACAGCCATAGGGGCATCCTCAATTTCAATGTCATCCAGTGTAGTAATGGGTATTAAGTTTGCAAAACATCTCCCTCTAAGCTCCTTATGAGCATATCTGTGGAAGCAGGCCACAGTCCCAACTTGATGAATTTCCCTCCCTACCAAATAAACTGCACTTTCACCATAGTAGATTTTCAGTGCTAATTTCAAACTATGCCAAAGGTTTCCATATCCACATTAATTGTAGGGCCTGCAGGTTCTCTAATCACCTGCTCCATGGCCTGCTGTAGAGTCCTGATGTTACCCTCCCTGTACCCTGTAGAGCGTTATCTATGTTTGCAGATAAGATGGCAGCACATTCCCCGGTATGGTGAAGACTGCCCTGCCTTCACTGTGCACGCTTCATTTCAGAGCATCAGCAGTATCATTTCTGAATGTCAGCAGTGATTCCCTGATGATCGTCTTGTTTCTTCTTAAAACTGAGTTTAGAATGATTTAAGAGGTTATACTTTGTCATTTGATGTTTATAATCACATTATTCCCTTTGGTCGCTTTGGGTGTAGAGAGTCAGACTCAGAGTCAGTCTCAGGCGCATGCACAGTGAAGGCACAGTGAAGGCAGTGCGGAACAATTTTTAGAGAGGACCGTTCAGTCGGGGACACCAGCATCAGCAAGCCACGGCGACCCTAAAAAGAAGGCCAGTTATCAATTAAACTAAAGCCTGTCAACAAAATTACACCAGTGACCTATTCAATGATATCAGCCTGCTAAATGCCTCATCATTACCCTGGGAGGGGAGGGGACCAGTGACTATTAACTGGTGCCATCACATCTTTCTGGCGAGGTCACAAGTCCTCTCTGTGTCCATTTTTTGACCTCTGCGTGATTCATCTTAATATCATTGGTGCCAACATGAATAACTATGTGGCTATATCTAGTGTAGTGTTCCTTTGGCTGACTATGCTTGAGCAATGCCAACACCCTTGGGTGAAAGGCAGTGTTGGGTGCTCTGGCCCCAGGAATACATGTATCATGAGCTGGCATCTGTAGTCTAACTTTACAGGTGCTCGAATCCCCGATCACTAACGCACAGCATTTCAGCCTGGAGATAGGGGTAGAATTCACCTGTGGGCATACAGGGCTAACAACAGGCATATCAAAGGCTGAAAAACAGTTCACAGTAGTGGCCATCATCCACAACCAGGCACTAAGCCCTACGTGACTTTTTCTGTGTAACAACAGCCCAAAAGCCATCTTCTTTATTGCTGTTAATGCTGACAGACGCGCTAGCTGGCCCAACACTAAGCATATCTGGAGTTCCCATTTTCCTCTAATTCCAATGTACTAAACAGCTGCTCTAGCTTATGGACAGGGATCTCTAAGACAGCCACCCTTTCTGTGGTATTGGGTCGAACAGACAGGTTTTGGCAAAAGTACCCAAAAAAGGTATGTCAAGCTTGTGGCTTCATATTCAAGAAGACTTCAGGCTGCAATTGCTGCCACATTTGCATCAACAAGGTTTTGAGAAAAGGGTGTGAGTACTTATATACATGTGATTTCTTAGTTTTTTTGTATTTAAATAAATGCAAAAGATTAAAAAAAACTTTTTCATGTTGTCATTGTGGGGTGTTGTGAGTAGAATTTTAATGGACAAAAAAAATTACTCCATTTGGAATAAGGCTGTAACATAAAATGTGGAAAAAGTAAACCACTGTGAATAGGGGCGTCAAACTGCAGAGGTAAAGGGTACTATGTACACAGGGCCCAGAGCACGGGGCCCCCACAAAAAACTGGCATTAAATACATTTTTTGTGTTATGTTATTAATGTCAATACAATTCATGTTGTAAAAGAATATAATTTCAATGAATGTGTAAATGTTGCAAAACATAATTCTGCTCTAACAATAATATTGAAAGATCTCTGAGGGCCCTTCCACCCCTGCACAGTTGTACAATGGTGTAGCCCAGGTGCACAGGCGGCACGCTGCCACACACACACACACACACACACACACACACACACACACACACACACACACACACACACACACACACACACACCAAATGGGATCTGATAGCGTGAGGAGAGGTGTTTAGACTGAAATAAGACATGTCTTTCCTACTTTTGTCTGCATGAAGGTCAATAAATTCTGTCCAAAGACCTCTTTTAACAGAACCAGACCAACCTTATTACTGTACAGGTCCTGATACGTCTCAAAGCTTTTCACATTGTTCACTGCCTCCCGTCCAGAGCCAGAGCTAAGAAAGGAGCTAAAATGCTACCGTATGTTATCTTAGGCCACTTCTTCATGACATCCTCCCTCCTCTCGTTTCAGTTGTGACATCTGCTGTTTATGTCTCTAACCATGGTAGAAAGTGGATTTGTGTGAACAGTTAAAACCGCCGGTTGCGGTTCATACTGGAAGTCTCACCCACACACAAACTCTCATAATATGTTTATTGAAATCTTCCAAAAAAAAATCTTCCTCCAAAAATCATAGAGGGATATGCTTTCCAAAATTAATACCCATTACTATATTGGATGATGTTGAAATTGAGGATGGCCCAATGGTTGTTCCAGCAACAGCAAAGATTTTGTGTCTGCTACCTACAACGCGTGTGGAATGTCTTAAACCCAAACCTACTTCTAGGCATCTTATATATGCTACTCTGGAACCACCCCTAAACCCAAACAGTTCAACTGTCAACCCCACTGAGGTCCTTAGACTGGGTCTTATTAACATAAGATCACTGTCCTCAAAATCATTGTTGATCAATGATCTAATTATTGATCATCACTTAGATATGATTGGGTTATGTGAAACCTGGCTTAAACCTACAGCTGTGCTCCCCTTAAATGAGGCCTGCCCACCAGCATATACATTTAGTCACGTCCCTCGTGATGCGA
Organism: Thalassophryne amazonica; assembly: GCF_902500255.1. Taxonomy (NCBI): domain Eukaryota; kingdom Metazoa; phylum Chordata; class Actinopteri; order Batrachoidiformes; family Batrachoididae; genus Thalassophryne; species Thalassophryne amazonica. The sequence goes on along the minus strand of NC_047113.1, from coordinate 116,282,317 downwards.
AGCAAGGCGGGGGTGTTGCTCTTATTTATAAATCTAGGTTTAGCTTATTAGCTGTTGGGGGTTACAAATATCACTCATTTGAGCCTCTGATTCTCCCCCTTGCTCAGGATATTACACATTGCCAAGGTCAGAAGAATAAAAAATCAGTCGTATTACTTTGTCACTGTATATAGGCCTCCTGGCCCATATTCTGAATTCTTAGATGAATTTGGTGCGTTCATCTCTAACTTGTCAACTAGTGTAGATAACATTCTGATCATTGGTGACTTTAACATTCATATAAATAAGCCTTCTGATCCCCTCTGCAAATCATTTATGGACATTGTGGATGTATTAGGATTTCGGCAATGCATTCGGGATTTGACACACATTAGTGGAAATACCCTGGATCTGGTTCTCGCACGTGGTATTGCTGTCACGAATATTGACATCATGCCTCTTACATCAGTGGTGTCTGATCACTCACTTATTAAGTTTACAGTTTTGCTGCCGTGTTTAGTGGAACAACAACATTATATATCTTTACGGCGATGCATCAACTCCTCAACTAAGACTGAACTCGAAGCTAGACTGCCTGATGTCTTAGCTTCACATTTGACAAATACCCAGTCAGTAGACAGACTTGTGGATAGATACATGATTGCAACACCTGTGTTAAAACCACACTCCCCCAAATCACAGTCACCTTGGTTCAATGATTATCTGCGTGACCTCAAGCATAAAGCTAGAGGTCTAGAATGGAATTGGTGTCGTTCAAAATTAGAAGTATTTCACCTTGCGTGGTGTGATGCTATCTTAGACTATAAGCATGCATTATTGGCTACAAAGCGGACTTACTACTCTGATTTGATCAACAAAAACAAGCATAACTCAAAGTTCTTGTTCGACACGGTGGCAACACTTTTGCATGGACAACCACCTGTAGTTCACTCTCCTTTTACAGCACAAGATTTTCTGGATTACTTTGGGAAGAAAATAGAAGACATCAGGTTAAACATATCCCGGCATGCCTTAATCCAGCCACCACACCCTGCTATTGATGTGGGCGCCACTACTGAGGTATTACCTAGATTTACAGAATTTGACAGTATCTCACTAGGCATGCTGACAAAACTCGTAATGTCAACAAAAAGCTCAACCTGTTTATTTGATCCTATACCAACAAAACTGTGTAAGGACCTGTGGCCCACTCTTGGGCTGACTGTGCTGGAAATTATTAATCTTTCTTTAACTTCTGGATCTGTTCCTAAATGTTTCAAATCTGCAGTGATTAACCCATTACTTAAGAAACCTAATCTTGACCCTAGTGTATTGACAAACTATCGGCCTATGTCAAATCTATTATTTTTCTTTAAAATTTTGGAAAAAGTGGTGTCACGGCAGCTCATAGACTATCTTACTGAGAATAATCTCTTTGAGCCACTGCAGTCTGCTTTTAGAAAATATCATTCCACAGAGACGGCTCTCACTAAAGTGGTGAATGATCTTCTGCTTACAATGGATTCGGACACCACTACGGTTCTGTTGCTGTTAGATCTCAGTGCTGCATTTGATACAGTGGATCATCATGTTCTACTTGATAGGCTGGAAAATCATTTTGGGATTATTGGGAGTGCCCTTGCATGGCTGACGTCATACTTGACCAGTCGTTCTCACTGTGTTTTGTACAGTAACACTACCTCTAACCTTAGTGACATGAAATTTGGGGTTCCACAGGGGTCTGTCTTAGGCCCCCTGCTTTTCTCCCTTTATATAGCACCCCTTGGGCACATATTGCATCGTTTTGGGGATTTCCTTTTACTGCTATGCAGATGATACTCAGTTATACATGCCAATAACTGCTGGTAATTTCGTTCACATAAAATCCTTAGAAGATTGCCTTGCAGAAGTGAGAGGTTCGATGTCTAGAAACTTCCTACTTTTAAACTCTGATAAGACTGAAATGATGGTTCTTGGTCCAGTGAGACATCGGCATCAATTTGACCAGTTAATGCTCAGCCTCGGCTCGTGTGTCATACATCACACTGACAAAGAGAGGAACCTTGGGGTAATTTTTGATCCTTCGTTGTCCTTTGACCTCCACATTAGAAATATTACTAGGACTGCTTTCTTCCATCTCAATCAATCAATCAATTTTATTTATATAGCGCCAAATCACAACAAACAGTTGCCCCAAGGCGCTTTATATTGTAAGGCAAGGCCATACAATAATTACGTAAAAACCCCAACGGTCAAAACGACCCCCTGTGATCAAGCACTTGGCGACAGTGGGAAGGAAAAACTCCCTTTTAACAGGAAGAAACCTCCAGCAGAACCAGGCTCAGGGAAGGTCAGTCTTCTGCTCGGACTGGTTGGGGCTGAGGGAGAGAACCAGGAAAAAGACATGCTGTGGAGGGGAGCAGAGATCAATCACTAATGATTAAATGCAGAGTGGTGCATACAGAGCAAAAAGAGAAAGAAACACTCAGTGCATCATGGGAACCCCCCAGCAGTCTAAGTCTATAGCAGCATAACTAAGGGATGGTTCAGGGTCACCTGATCCAGCCCTAACTATAAGCTTTAGCAAAAAGGAAAGTTTTAAGCCTAATCTTAAAAGTAGAGAGGGTGTCTGTCTCCCTGATCCGAATTGGGATCTGGTTCCACAGGAGAGGAGCCTGAAAGCTGAAGGCTCTGCCTCCCATTCTACTCTTACAAACCCTAGGAACTACAAGTAAGCCTGCAGTCTGAGAGCGAAGCGCTCTATTGGGGTGATATGGTGCAATGAGGTCCCTAAGATAAGATGGGACCTGATTATTCAAAACCTTATAAGTAAGAAGAAGAATTTTAAATTCTATTCTAGAATTAACAGGAAGCCAATGAAGAGAGGCCAATATGGGTGAGATATGCTCTCTCCTTCTAGTCCCTGTTAGTACTCTAGCTGCAGCATTTTGAATTAACTGAAGGCTTTTCAGGGAACTTTTAGGACAACCTGATAATAATGAATTACAATAGTCCAGCCTAAAGGAAATAAATGCATGAATTACTTTTTCAGCATCACTCTGAGACAAGACCTTTCTAATTTTAGAGATATTGCGTAAATGCAAAAAAGCAGTCCTACATATTTGTTTAATATGCACATTGAATGACATATCCTGATCAAAAATGACTCCAAGATTTCTCACAGTATTACTAGAGGTCAGGGTAATGCCATCCAGAGTAAGGATCTGGTTAGACACCATGTTTCTAAGATTTGTGGGGCCAAGTACAATAACTTCAGTTTTATCTGAGTTTAAAAGCAGGAAATTAGAGGTCATCCATGTCTTTATGTCTGTAAGACAATCCTGCAGTTTAGCTAATTGGTGTGTGTCCTCTGGCTTCATGGATAGATAAAGCTGGGTATCATCTGCGTAACAATGAAAATTTAAGCAATGCCGTCTAATAATACTGCCTAAGGGAAGCATGTATAAAGTGAATAAAATTGGTCCTAGCACAGAACCTTGTGGAACTCCATAATTAACCTTAGTCTGTGAAGAAGATTCCCCATTTACATGAACAAATTGTAATCTATTAGATAAATATGATTCAAACCACTGCAGCGCAGTGCCTTTAATACCTATGGCATGCTCTAATCTCTGTAATAAAATTTTATGGTCAACAGTATCAAAAGCAGCACTGAGGTCTAACAGAACAAGCACAGAGATGAATCCACTGTCTGAGGCCATAAGAAGATCATTTGTAACCTTCACTAATGCTGTTTCTGTACTATGATGAATTCTAAAACCTGACTGAAACTCTTCAAATAGACCATTCCTCTGCAGATGATCAGTTAGCTGTTTTACAACTACCCTTTCAAGAATTTTTGAGAGAAAAGGAAGGTTGGAGATTGGCCTATAATTAGCTAAGATAGCTGGGTCAAGCTGCCACCTTAAAAGCCTGTGGTACATAGCCAACTAATAAAGATAGATTGATTATATTTAAGATTGAAGCATTAAATAATGATAGGGCTTCCTTGAGCAGCCTGGTAGGAATAGGGTCTAATAGACATGTTGATGGTTTGGATGAAGTAACTAATGAAAATAACGAGTCTAACCAAATACCGGCATCACTGAAAGCAGCCAAAGATAATGATATGTCTTTGGGATGGTTATGAGTAATTTTTTCTCTAATAGTTAAAATTTTATTAGCAAAGAAAGTCATGAAGTCATTACTAGTTAAACTTAAAGGAATACTCGGCTCAATAGAGCTCTGACTCTTTGTCAGCCTGGCTACAGTGCTGAAAAGAAACCTGGGGTTCTTATTTTCTTCAATTAGTGATGAGTAGTAAGATGTCCTAGCTTTACGGAGGGCTTTTTTTATAGAGCAACAGACTCTTTTTCCAGGCTAAGTGAAGATCTTCTAAATTAGTGAGACACCATTTCCTCTCCAACTTACGGGTTATCTGCTTTAAGCTGCGAGTTTGTGAGTTATACCACAGAGTCAGGCACTTCTGATTTAAAGCTCTCTTTTTCAGAGGAGCCACAGCATCCAAAGTTGTCTTCAATGAGGATGTAAAACTACTGACGAGATACTCTATCTCACTTACAGAGTTTAGGTAGCTACTCTGCACTGTTTTGGTATATGGCATTAGAGAACATAAAGAAGGAATCATATCCTTAAACCTAGTTACAGTGCTTTCTGAAAGACTTCTAGTGTAATGAAACTTATTCCCCACTGCTGGGTAGTCCATCAGAGTAAATGTAAATGTTATTAAGAAATGATCAGACAGAAGGGAGTTTTCAGGGAATACTGTTAAGTCTTCAATTTCCATACCATAAGTCAGAACAAGATCTAAGATATGATTAAAGTGGTGGGTGGACTCATTTACATTTTGAGCAAATCCAATTGAGTCTAATAATATATTAAATGCAGTGTTGAGGCTGTCATTCTCAGCATCTGTGTGGATGTTTAAATCGCCACTATAGTTATCTTATCTGAGCTAAGCACTATGTCAGACAAAATGTCTGAAAATTCACAGAGAAACTCACAGTAACGACCAGGTGGACGATAGATAATAACAAATAAAACTGGTTTTTGGGACTTCCAATTTGGATGGACAAGACTAAGAGTCAAGCTTTCAAATGAATTAAAGCTCTGTCTGCATTTTTGATTAATTAATAAGCTGGAATGGAAGATTGCTGCTAATCCTCCGCCTCGGCCCGTGCTACGAGCATTCTGGCAGTTAGTGTAACTCGGGGGTGTTGACTCATTTAAACTAACATATTCATCCTGCTGTAACCAGGTTTCTGTAAGGCAGAATAAATCAATATGTTGATCAATTATTATATCATTTACTAACAGGGACTTAGAAGAGAGAGACCTAATGTTTAATAGACCACATTTAACTGTTTTAGTCTGTGGTGCAGTTGAAGGTGCTATATTATTTTTCTTTTTGAATTTTTATGCTTAAATAGATTTTTGCTGGTTATGGTGGTCTGGTGAGCAGGCACCGTCTCTACTGGGAGTGGGGTAATGAGGGGATGGCAGGGGGAGAGAAGCTGCAGAGAGGTGTGTAAGACTACAACTCTGCTTCCTGGTCCCAACCCTGGATACTCACGGTTTGGAGGATTAAGAAATTGGCCAGATTTCTAGAAATGAGAGCTGCTCCATCCAAAGTGGGATGGATGCCGTCTCTCCTAACAAGACCAGGTTTTCCCCAGAAGCTTTGCCAATTATCTATGAAGCCCACCTCATTTTTTGGACACCACTCAGACAGCCAGCAATTCAAGGAGAACATGCAGCTAAACATGTCACTCCCGGTCCGATTGGGGAGGGGCCCAGAGAAAACTACAGAGTCCGACATTGTTTTTGCAAAGTTACACACCGATTCAATGTTAATTTTAGTGACCTCCGATTGGCGTAACCGGGTGTCATTACTGCCCACGTGAATTACAATCTTACCAAATTTATGCTTAGCCTTAGCCAGCAGTTTCAAATTTCCTTCAATGTCGCCTACTCTGGCCCCCGGAAGACAGTTGACTATGGTTGCTGGTGTCGCTAACTTCACATTTCTCAAAACAGAGTCGCCAATAACCAGAGTTTGATCCTCGGCGGGTGTGTCGTCGAGTGGGGAAAAACGGTTAGAGATGTGAACGGGTTGGCGGTGTACACGGGGCTTCTGTTTAGGACTACGCTTCCTCCTCACAGTCACCCAGTCGGCCTGCTTTCCCGGCTGCTCGGGATCTGCCAGAGGGAAACTAACGGCGGCTAAGCTACCTTGGTCCGCACCGACTACAGGGGCCTGGCTACCTGTAGAATTTTCCACGGTGCGGAGCCGAGTCTCCAATTTGCCCAGCCTGGCCTCCAAAGCTACGAATAAGCTACACTTATTACAAGTACCATTACTGCTAAAGGAGGCCGAGGAATAACTAAACATTTCACACCCAGAGCAGAAAAGTGCGGGAGAGACAGGAGAAGCCGCCATGCTAAACCGGCTAAGAGCTAGTAGCTGCGCTAAGCTAGCGGATTCCTAAAAACACACAAAGTGAATAATGTGTAAATAATTTAGAGGTGATTCAGCAGAGGGAGTGCTTTAGTTAAGGCACGTGAAGATTACACTGTGAAACAAATCATTATCTAGTTAACTAGATCAATCTAACTGCGCAGATTAAACAGCTAACAGATACAGCAAAACACCGCTGTGCTCCGGAACAGGAAGTGATACAATACCGCAGTGAGCGCCAACCACCAGTAGAGGCAAGCCATCTGCGAAATATAGCGAAGATTCGTCCCATCCTGTCTATGGCTGATGCTGAGACCCTGATCCATGCATTTATCTCTTCTAGATTGGACTACTGCAATGTTCTATTTTCTGGTTCACCACAGTCTAGCATTAGGGGTCTCCAATTGGTTCAAAATGCTGCAGCCAGACTTTTGACATGAAGCAGAAAGTTAGACCACATTACACCCATTTTGGCATCCCTTCACTGGCTTCCTGTCCCAGTGAGATCAGATTTTAAGGTTCTGCTACTAACCTATAAAATTATTCATGGACTGGCACCCTCCTACCTAGCTGACCTAATTAAACCTTACGTACCAGCCCGGGCTTTACGTTCTCAGGGTGCAGGACTACTTAATGTTCCTAAGGTGTATAAGAAGTCTGCGGGTCACAGAGCTTTCTCTTATCGTGCCCCTGTTCTAAATAAAATGATAGCCTCACATTCTGGCTCAGCTCTTTCTTCACTATGATGGTCAAGTACAGCATCTGCAGTACCTTAGATACAGCACCCATCCCTCTGTTGAGTCCATGCTCCATCTTACTTCCTCATGAACTAGACCACAACATAACTGAACTATTTCACTTGGGGCAATAACTCCCCTCTGTCGCAAAAGAGAGAAGCCACCCTTTTCCAATAGTGTGCAAAGGTTTCAATTTTAGAGGCACTTATCTTCATTCCAGTTGCTTCACACTCTGCCTCAAACCATTGTGAATAAGAAGTCACTGTTTGATGAAGCTAACATAACCACAACATGTGCAGAAAGCAGAGATTCAGTTCTTAGGGCAAACCCTTCCATCTCCAACTGTACACTGAAATCCCATTTATGGCAATAATAAACAAGACTGGTGACAAGAGGTAGCCCTGGTGGAGTCCAATCCTCACTGGAAAGAGGTCCCAGAGAGGTCTGAGTCAGATAATACAGACACAACTGCTACTTTGATTGTATAGAGACCAGATTGGGCAGCAGACCAAGCAGACCCAACTCCAGCAGCACCCCCTACAGGACACATTGGGAAACCGAGTTGTGGGTGTTTTCCATGTCAACCAAACAAACACATGTAGACTGGTTCTGTATACTCATAAACCCCCTCGAATATCTGTATGATGGTAAAGAGCCAGGTCCCCCATTCCACAGCCAACACAACCTGAATCATAGGGTTAATTATCACCTATGCCACTTCTCTGCCAACCTTGGATAGGCTTTCCCAGAGAGGCTGAAAACAACTGGACAATTGGAACACATTCTCCAGTTGCCTTTTTAAAGATGAGAAGCATAACTCCAGTTTACTATTCGAGATATACTCTCAGACTTCTGTGCAACATCATGTAGGCATGTCAACCATGGCATCAACATCTAGAGGCTTCAGTTACTCAAGATGAAACTGATCCACTCCCAGGGACGTGTTACTGAGTGGCTGTTTGATTACCTCCTTGACTTCCACCAGGGAGATGGCACCAGATCAGCCAGACCCTTCCATCCCTGTCCCATCTAATGATGGTATGTCAGTGGGGTTGAAGTGATGCTCAAAATGTGTCTTCTACAACATGAAGATATCCCCAGATCAGGTAACAAGCTTTCCACCCTAACTGAAAACAGTTTATGCTGCTTCTGAAAGCACACTGTCAAGTGCACATAGATCATGAGAAATGACTGTATGCCTGAGATCAGCTGCGAGAACCTATGGTGTTAAGAATTCACAGTGTGTGCTTGAAATGGAGAGGAATTCTTGGATTTACTACTGCCTTTTCACAGAGCCACAACATTCCACCAGAGATAGCAATACCACTGGGCACCCCCTGATCTGGGCCTAGCAGGTACCAGAGGCAGCGCATGGAGAGGAAGCAGAAGCGCGGATGCTAGGTGGCCTGCTAGCCAATCTAAGGAACCAACCTCACAGACCTCCATTACCATCTGTCTTCCTCACAAATGCCAGATCCCTTACAAACAAGATGGATGAGCTGCAGTCACAGACTGCTTACAACTGCCACATCTGTGAGTGCTGTCTACTGATTGTTAGTGAGTCCTGGCTGAGCCTGCATATCCCCAACACCACAGTGGAGCTAGCAGGCCGCACCATTCACTGCTATGACCGGACCAAAGCCGCCGGTAAGAGCACAGGAGGAGGATTCTGTGTTTATGTGCTTGAGGACTGGTGCTCAGACAGCAGAGTAACAGACACTCACTGCACACCGAACCTAGAGGCCATGTCTGTCCAGTGCCGACCCTTCAACCTGCCACGGTGGTTAACACTAGCCATTGTGACTGCTGTTTACATACCCCCCATACTAACGTTTACCCCCGATACTAACATTAGCATGGCACTTGGCTGCTTCAGATCATGGTATCCAAACAATAGAAGGTTCATCCAGGTGGCATACACATCATAGCTGGGGACTTTAATAAAGCATGCCTCAAGACTGTTCTCCCCAAATTTCCTCCAGAATGAATTAATGAATTTATTTGGCACACAGACTCAACACTAACAACAACAACAACAAAAAAAGACTCAGAAATAAGACCATTCAAAAGTGTACATGTATGACCGAAAGGGTGTGGGCAGAAGCAAAGCTTATAAATGCCTACCCTTTATATACGAGGTCTATTAGAAAAGTATCCGACCTTATTATTTTTTTCAAAAACTATATGGATTTGAATCACATGTGATTGCGTCAGACAAGCTTGAACCCTCGTGCGCATGCATGAGTTTTTTCACGCCTGTCGGTTGCGTCATTCGCCTGTGGGCAGGCTTTGAGTGAGCACTGGTCCACCCCTCCCGTCAGAATTCCTTTGTCTGAGAACTTCCTGAGACACTGGCGCTTTGCTTGATCAAAATTTTTTCAGAAACTGTAAGGCACATCCAAGTGGACACCATTCGAGAAATTCAGATGGTTTTCGGTGAAAATTTTAACGGCTGATGAGAGATTAAGGAGTGTTACTATCGCTTTAAGGACAGCCCATGGCTCCAGACGGCGCGCCGCGCCCCGAGCCGCCGTCGTCAGCCTGTTTCAAGTGAAAACTTCCAAATTTAAGCCTCTGTTGACCCAGGACGTCGTGAGAGAGCAGAGAAGTTTCAGAAGAGGTCGGGATCAGCAGTTTATCCAGACATTCCATTTTGTAATGAAAGATGTGCGGACGGATTCGTGCGTCGGCACCCAGCCGCTCATGACACGGCACCACAGCAAAACACCTCTGTTGGAAGTCTCACAGGACAAGTTTGAACATGCCCAGCTGTTAAACAATTTCTCGGATACTCACTCCACTGAAAGCCATCGAAAACTGCCTGAATCTTACGAATGGTTATCAACACAGAGGTGTTTTTCTGTGGTGCCGTGCAATGAGCGGCTGCGTTCTGACGCGTGAATCCGCCCGCACATCTTTCATTACAAAATCTCCTTTAACAGTGGAATGTCCGGATAAACTGCTGATCCCGACCTCTTCTGAAACTTCTCTGCTCTCTCACGACGTCCTGGGTCAACAGAGGCTTAAATTTGGACGTTTTCAGCTCGAAACAGGCTGACGACGGCGGCTCGGGGCGCGGCGTGCCATCCGATGCTATGGGCTGTCCTTAAAGCGATAGTAACACTCCTTAATCTCTCATCAGCCGTTAAAATTTTCACAGAAAACCGTTAAGTGTTAAGTGTTTGCTCTCTTTTGCTTTTACGAGCTGCTGCATACTGAACTCTGCTTAAAACGTAATACAAGTTAAACTGTGAACTTTTCCTGAAGAGGAGCAACTGGAAGAAACTGCACTGAATCATTTTGTCTAATTGCCTGCTTTCTAGGACCAGCTGTAATCAATTATCACTGATTCAAACTGAACTGAGACCTTTCCTGATTAACAACGATTTGAAGAAACTGAACAGAATCTTTCCACCTAACTGCCTGCTTATCTAGACCAGCTGTGATAAGTTGTCACTGACTGACTGACTCACCATCTGTGTCTCGCTCTGTCTCTCCAGCGTCAACAGCTTGTGGCGGCCACCTGGCTCCGGATCCATCTGCTGGAGACTGAAACCATTCTGGACTGCGGACTCCCTGGTTCCACCGCTCAGCAGGCCAGTCTCCACTTGGCTAGGCAGCCTTTCATATTTATTCTGTTCAATAAATCCTTTGTTACCACTCACTTTCTGCTCTCTGCTTCTGGGTTTGTCTTCCACTCACGCCCGAATCGTAACAGATGTTTCTGGCCACGTCATGGACCCAGCGGGGGCAGACCATTTTCAGCAGGTGCTTAACATCCAGGGGGGAGTACCTCGGGAAGCTCCAGCAAGCCAAGGACTCCATCGCTGATCATGTGAGCACACTTACAGACCATGTCAAACACTCAGATACTCGTCTCTCAGATCTCATATCAAAGCTGTCTGAGCTTTCGGTCTGACACATTCGGACACCGCATCCCATGGCTCCAATTCAGCATATCACCTCACTTTCAGCCGCTGCTGCAACTGTGCCACTGGAGCTGTTCATTTGTCATCCGGAACCCTTTTTGGGTTGTGTAGATACATGCACCTCTTTTCTTATGCAGTGTTCATTAGTGTTTAGCCAATGTCCGTCCCAGTTTAGTGCTGATAAAAGCAAAGTTGCTTATATAGTCAATCTCCTCAGGGGAGATGCGCGCTCCTGGGTGACCACTCTCTGGACCAACGACTCCCTGCTCCTTAGTAACTTCGTGGCCTTTTCTAAAGAATTCCATTTAATATTTGATTCCATCTCATAACGACTCCTATCAGTCAAACAGGGCCAGCGTAGTGCTGCTGAGTTCGCAGTGGACTTTCGTATTTTGGCTGCGGAAGCCGACTGGAATGAGGCGGCACTGCGAAGCATGTTTATAAACTGACTTAATGAGGCACTCAAAGATGAACTGGCGGTCATCTCTCAAAACCAGGTAAACCAGGTAAACCTGACCCTGCCAAGGTCAAAAAAGTCGTAGACTGGCCCGCTCCTTCTTCCGTCAAACAACTACAGCAGTTTCTCGGCTTCGCAAACTTCTATCGGCGCTTCATTCGCGGGTTCAGTCAGGTCGCTGCACCTCTCACTGCACTCACTTCTTCTAAGAACTCATTCCAGTGGACCGCTCAAGCTGACAAAGGCTTTGCCTTATTGATGGAATGCTTCACTATGGCACCAGTTCTCACACAACCGGACCCGGATCGCCAGTTCATTGTTGAGGTCGATGCCTCGGACTCCGGGTTAAGAGCAGTGTTATCCCAGCGTGGGGAGATAGACAACTGGTACACCCCTGCACTTTCTTTTCACAATGTCTGACCCCTGCAGACAGAAACTATGAAGTGGGTAACAGAGAACTCTTGGCCATAAAAGAGGCCCTAGCCGAGTGGAGACATTGGCTGGAGGGGACCGCAGTTCTGTTCATCAATTAGGACAGACCACCTCAACCTTGAATACATCCAGTCTGCCAAATGGTTGAACTCCCGGCAAGCCAGGTGGTCATTGTTCTTTGGGCGGTTTAATTTTACCATCTCATACCATCCAGGTAGCAAAAACACGAAACTGGAAGATCTTTCCCACCAGCTTGCTACCGTGACCAATGAACCACCAGAGACCATCCTACCCCAATCCATGGTTGTGGGGGCACTCCTGGGAGGTTGAGCGAGTGGTCCAGGACTCCCTCATCCACCATCCGGACCCGGGTGGTGGCCCGCCCGGCCAGCTTTTCGTTCCTCCAGAGGTTCGACCACAAGTTCTTCAGTTCTGTCATTTGTCTAAACTGTCATGCCATCCTGTAATTACCCGGACCCTAGAACTCCTCTATTCCAGTTTTGGTGGCCCACAGCCCAAGCAGACGTGAAGGATTTCATTCAAGCCTATACTGTCTGCGCTCGTGGCAAAACTTCCCATCACCCTCCTTTTGGGCTCCTGAGACCGCTCCCCATTCGAGGCCATATATGGTCTCATATTGGAATGGATTTCGTCACTGGACTCCCTCCTTCCCAGGGGAACACCATTGTCCTCACGATCGTGGATCGGTTCTCCAAGGCAGCCCACTTCATGCACCTGCCGAAGATAACAACTGCCCAGGAGACCGCCGACCTTCTCGTCCACCATGTTGTCCGGCTGCATGGCATAACCCTGGACATCGTATCTGATCGAGGACCTCAGTTCACGTCTCAAGTCTGGCAGAGCTTCTGCGCCACTGTGGAGGCCTCCGTCAGCCTGTCATCTGGGTTCCATCCTCAGACCAACGGGCAGGCAGAGCGGGTCAACCAAGACCTCGAGACCACTCTACAGTGTGTCTCCGCCGCCCGCCCGACAGATTGGAGCTTACATCTGCCCTGGGCGGAGTATGCACACAACTCCCAGGTCTCCTCTGCCATTGGACTCTCACCTTTTGAAGCCTCCCTTGGATACTAACCACTGCTCTTCCCTTCTCAGGAGGCATAGATCTCCCTCCCATCTGTGCAGCTCCACCTCTGGAGATGCTGTCAGGTGTGGAAAAACCGCCCGTTCTGCCCTGCTGAAGACTAGGACCCGGACGCAGGGCCATCCTGACCGGCATCATACCTCCGCCTCTGATTATCAGCCCGGGCAGGAGGTGTGGCTCTCTTCATGGGACATCCCTCTACAAACGGACTCCCTGAAGCTGGCCCCCCGTTACATTGGTCCTTTTGTCATTAACCAGGTGGTCAATCCAGTTGCCGTCCAGCTCTGTCTTCCCCGCTCCCTGCGGATCCACCCAGTCTTCCATGTCTCCAGACTGAAGCCAGTTCATTCAAGTCCGTTGTGTCCTCCTGCTCCTGCGCCACCCCCTGCCCGGATGGTGGATGGTCATCCGGCCTGGACCGCCCAGAAGATCATAGACGTATGTCGTCGGGAGTGGGGCTACCAGTATTTGGTGGACTGGGAGGGCTACACCCCTGAAGAACGCTCCTGGGTCAAGCGGGTGCTCATCTTGGATCCCTCCCTCATCAGGGACTTCTATCAGGAGCATCCTGATTATCCGGGTAGGTCGCATGGTGGCTCCCATTGAGGGGGTGGTACTGTTGTGGGTTGCCTGCTCTATCTGCTGCTGCTTTTTCTCTTTTCTGCACAGGTTGCGCACTGCAAGCTGATCAACACACCTGTTCCACGTCTCATCAGCTGCAGTATAGGAACCCTGGCTCTTCACTCCATCCTCACGAGAAACTCTGAAATCCTTTCATGGTAAGACTGGTCATTTTTCTTGCTCTAATATTTTTCTGTCGGTGTTTCCACACACCAGCCTGAAAAGACGCAGCTTGTTGCTGAAGCAAACCAAGACTTTACTGCAGCCTGTGATGGAGCTCCCACGCTCCACATCAGCCAAGTTAAGTGTTTGCTCTCTTTTGCTTTTATGAGCTGCTGCATTCTGAACTCTGCTTAAAACATAATACAAGTTGAACTGTGAACTTTTCCTGAAGAGGAGCAACTGGAAGAAACTGCACTGAATCATTTTGTCTAATTGCCTGCTTTCTAGGACCAGCTGTAATCAATTATCACTGATTCAAACTGAACTGAGAACTTTTCCTAATTAAGAATGATTTGAAGAAACTGAACAGAATCTTTCCGCCTAACTGCCTGCTTATCTGGACCAGCTGTGATAAGTTGTCACTGACTGACTGTGTGAACCGCTTCTGGAAGTGACTGACTCAGCACTCACCATCTGTGTCTCTGTCTCTCCAGCCTCGTCGACAGCTTGTGGCGGCCACCTGGCTTGGGATCCATCTGCTGGGAACTGAAACCATTCTGGACTGCGGACTTCCTGGTTCTCCACTCAGCGGGCCGGTCTCCACTCGGCGAGGCAGCCTTTCATATTTATTCTGTTCAATAAATCCTTTGTTACTGCTCACTTTCTGCTCTCTGCTTCTGGGTTCGTCTTCCACTCACACCCAAATCATAACATGTTTTATTATATTGTGTGCACATTTTGTTATATTGTGTGCACATTTTATTATATTGTGCGCATGTTTTATTATATTGTGGGCACGTTTTAAGCATTGTTTGAGTAAAACAAAGGCACAATCTACTTAAACGTGGCCACAATTTGTAAAACGTGCACTCAATTATCCAATATTGTTGTGACATATAAATGTTGGCTATTAGCCAACAAACCAGCAGACAGTGCAATCCCATTAGAAATGGATCTGGTCAGGGTATATCATCATGGTTTGCGTGCACAAGGACATACAGAGAACTCCAGCTGCCCAGCATGACATCATCTGGAGTTTAAGCACATTAAAAAGGATGCTGAGGGCGAAGTGTCTCCCCGTCGTGAGAGCCACGGGGCTGTGACAAACCGGTTCCACTTGGAACACGGCAAAATTTCCCAATTGTCAGCTCAAATGCTATAACTTTCGACTCAAACTCAAACTGGATAGCTAGTTATTTACATAATAGATATCAGTGTGTTCACCTTGGTGGGATAAAATCAGAATTTTTGAGGATTGTATGTGGAGTGCCCCAGGGGTCAGTTCTCAGGCCATTATTGTTTTTGCTGTATGTTAATGATATAGGTTTGGTTTCTAAGTCTTTGAGTTGTATTTTGTTTGCTGATGATACAACTGTGATTGGTAGTGGAGATAATTTGAGACAGCTCTTGGACTTGGTGTAGAGGGAACTGCAAAAATTTAAATACTGGTTTGACTCTAATAAATTATCACTTCATTTTGGTAAAACTAAGTGCATTATATTTGGAAATAAGCCTAGAAATTTAAGCAGTAAATTATTGATGAATGATATTGAAATTGAAATTGTATCTCAAACTAAATTTCTTGGAGTATTTGTTGATGACAAGCTCAGTTGGAGAACTCATATAAAACAACAACAAGTTATTGCTATCTTGTACAAAGTACAATACTTTCTCCCCCAACATCTGTTGGTTTCATTGTATCACTCATTACTTGTCCCTTATATGACTTACTGCATTGAAGTTTGGGGAAATACATATAAAACAAATACTAATCCAATATTTCTGTTACAAAAAAAAAGCTATAAAAATGATAAGTAAAAAACCATATCGTGAACCAACAAATTCACTGTTTGTTCGTCTTCAGTTTTTGAAATTTTATGACTTGGTTGATTATTTTACAATACAGATAATGTATAAATTTAAAAATGGACTCTTGCCTTATCATGTCCAAGAGCTGTTTAAAATGAGAGAGTCCAGTCATAATTTGCGTGGAACTTTGGTGTTTGATAGAAGAAAGATTTGAACTACTGCTACTCGTAACAGATTTGAACTACTGCTAAAAGTCATTGCATTTCCGTAAAGGGTGTTCGAGTGTGGAATGACTGTTTAGATTCTATTAAAGTATCTAGTACATTGGCTTGTTTTAAAAGACTGTATAAAAATAATATATTAACTTGTTATAGTTTGCTTAACTAAGTAAATTGACTGTGTGGCTATTTTTTGTTTGTCTGTTGTATTACTTTGTATGTTTCACTGTGTTACATTGCTGACTGGTAACTGACTGACTGCTGACTGACTTGTTTTGTGTGTTTATTTTTGTTTGTACACACAAACTGATGTACGGGGTGGGCGTTTAGAAGCTTTTGTTTCTGCCCACATCCTTTCAGCCACACTAAATTGGTAAATTGAGTTTTGTTCTATACGTTTTAATTTTTGTTTTCTCTTGACTTGTTTTGTAAATGAGAGATTTTGTCTGTGCGTGCTGAATAAAAATCATTCATTCATTCATTCAAACCGTGTGACCGTCTGCATGAACGCTGACCGTTTGCTGTCTTGCCCCAACGGTATCCCGTGGCAGTGATTAAAGCATGTGCAGACCAACTAGCAGGGATCCTCACCAAACTCTTCAACCTCTCCCAGACACATGCCACCATTCCCACATGACTGAAGGCCTCCACTATTGTACCCATCCACAAAAAACCTGCCTTAGGCAGCTTGAATGATAACAGACCCATCACCCCGACATCTATAATCATGAAGTGCCTGGAGCGATCAGCACATCAGAGACTCCCTCACTCCCTCCCTCGACCCCCACCCGTTTGATTACAGAGCAAACCAGTCTACAGAGGATGACATTGCCCTCACTCTCCATATAGCACTGAGTCACCTGGAGAACAAGAAGAGCATAGCTCTTAGTGGCCTACAGCTCAGCATATAATATCTTCGTCCATTCTCATCCCAAACTAGTGACATTACAGATCCCCCTCCCCACCTGTAACTAGTTTCTGTATAGGCTCTCACTTGTCCAGGTGGTTTCCATAGTAGAGAAGCTTGAATCTTTGACTGGACTGGGTTGCTTGACGTGAGGATGTTTCGCTTGTAGAGGGTCAGACAGAAGTCAGACTATCAGAGCAAGAATTTTAGCTGAGGAAGCTTCTGCGATTTGAAGCAAAACGTCCTCGCGTCAAGCAACCCAGTCCAGTCAAAGATTCAAGCTTCTCTACCACCTGTAATGAGATTAAAAACTTTCTGACAAGCCAACCACAGTCTGAGACTCAGCCCCATCACTCCCCCCCACACACACCGGTTCCTCTCAAGGCTGCATTCTGAGCCCTCTACTGTATACCCTGTACACCTACGACTGCTCTCCAGCCCATCCATCCAACCAAATTATAAAATATGCAGATGATACCACAGTGGTTTGACTCATCTGTGATGGGGACAAGACAGTGTACAGGGCCGAGGTGGAGGAACTATCACTCTGGTGCTCAGAGAATAACCTAACCTTGAACATTCATATGACAAAAGAAGTCATGATCTTTAGGAAGAAGAGACAGGACCACTCCCATATACCATAAATGGAGAACAGGTGGAAACCGTCACCACCTTCAAACATTTAAAGATTTTTGTGGTGTATAAGACATCTTGTTTTTTGAGGTGTCCAGTGCCTCTGCAGGAGCACCCTCAATTTCATTGTACCCCTCCCATACAATGACAATAAAGACTATTTTATTCGATTTTTCACTGAGATTGAGTGTTGAGAAACTCTATTTTTTCTGCATATAATGGTTACGTCAAGCTGTTGATTGCCTCACTTCATATGTTGAGTGACTGCTGTCCTGTTGCAGAAGAGTGGTTGTTGAGAGTTAAGAGACAACCTGCAATGCTGAACTATTATTGCCTGTTTTTTCTACAATCTGAGATGTACTCATGCCCAGCGCATGAAATCTAGAGGATGCAAACCTCTGCATCACTAATTGCAGTGAAACCCCCCAGCTTTTATGAATCCAAAACAAAGCAACTCAAGGACAAATTACTGTCAGCACAACACTTTTATTTGAAAGAGGACTTTGTTGGAATGTGCAATAACAGACTCATTGAACAAGACAAAAAGTTGTATTTTTCACCAGACAATGCAATGATGAAGCTCAAATCACTTGCCACCTTGAGGAAGTCTCTTTCACTGACCTACAGTTGAAGGTCATAGTTCTCAACATGGGAGAATCTACTGATATGGATGGACTCTCAGACCAATTCTGTGCCAGTCGGGATGAAACAAAAAAAGCCCAACAAGCTGTCACACAATTCATCGACAAGAAATGGGTGGCTGATTTTCAAGAAGCAGGGAAAGACAAGCTGAGCAATATGTTCCTGATTGTGCCATTTGTTCACAGTGTGCAAGGCTGAAATATATTTCTGGAAAACACATTTTTCACTAATGGCTAACAAATGGTCAGCGTAGAGGAACAGATGCATCACAGACCTCATCAAACATGAACTTCAAATCTTTATCCACTGTAAGTTATAATGCAGCAACTCCTCTGTTGTGCACAAGGACAAGAAAGAAGAAGCAATGAATATCCATAGAAGAATTACCGTATTTTCTGGAGTTGCACCTGTGTTGCTGTATGTAGAGCTGAATTTTTTTTTTTAAATGCTTCACTGAGGGTGGGTTCAGCAATGGACAGGAACCCAATAGCACATGTGTTCACAACAACATGTGCTGTTACCTAATGTAAGGACTTTTAAATTCCTGAAATAAGTGAGATGGGCAAATAATGTGCATTGCATTGGACAGCAGATGAGATGTTAAATGATGCAATTTGGACAACTAACCATTTTCATGTCAATCAGATGGCAATGGACAGAGAAGTGAAAAGTGGATTCATTTAGGAAGTCCTCAGCCTTTGATTTGTGCAATAAAGTATTTTTAATTCCAAAAAATAAGCAAGATGAACAACAAAATGCATGATGGACAACACATTGGATGTGATTTGTTATTTCTGGTGTTTATTATTGTAGAGTAGGTTGGTGAGTGTGTGCCAACTACAGGGGCATCACACTACTCAGCCTACCTGGTAAGTCTACTCCAGGGTGATGGAAAATAGGGTTCAACTGACAGCGAGAGATGTGTTCAGGTGCTCGGCAGTAAGTCAGACTTGTTTCTGGTGGGGGTTGGCCTCCACCAGGGCTGCGTCTTGTCGCAAATCCTGTTTGTGATATTCATTGGCAGGATATTGAGGTGTAGTAGAGAAGCTTGAATCTTCGACTGGACTGAGTCAGACTTCCAGAACAAGAATTTTAGCTGAGGAAGCTTCTGCGATTTGAAGCGAAACGTCCTCGCGTCAAGCAACCCAGTCCAGTCGAAAATTCAAGCTTCTCTACTATGGAAACCACCTGGACAACTGAGAGCCAACACAGAGATATTGAGTTGTAGTCGGGGGAGGAGGGTTTTCAGTTTGGTGGGCTCAGGGTCTCATCACTGCTTTTTGCAGATGATGTGGTCCTGTTAGCTTCATCAGACTGTGTTCACGAGTGACGGGACAATGGAGAGCGAGATTGACTGGAGAATCTGTGCAGCAGGGGTGGTGTTGCATTCGCTCTGGCATACTTTAATGACGATAAGGGAGCTGACCTAAAAGGTGAAGCTGTCGATCTACTGGTCAATCTTTGTTCCTACTCTCACCTGTGGTCGTGACGGTTGGGTCATGACTGAAAGAAGTAGATTGTGCTTCCTTAAGAGGATGGCTGGTGTCTCCCTTAGAGACATGGAACATAATCAGATAATACAGTGTTTTTCAACCTTTTTTGAGTCGCGGCACCCTTTTTATATTTACAAAATCCTTCGGCACACCACCAACTAAAATAATATTATAATGCTATTACCTCTGGTTTTGCGCAAAACCCAATTATCGCAATAGAAAATCGATACAGAAAACCGCATTTCGAAAATCCTCAAGCATTTTGCGCTCTGATCTCAAGTAGGGCTGTCACGATTACGAATTTCTGGAGACGATTAATTGTCAGACAAATAATTGCGATTGACGAATATATTGTCTATTTTTTTTTCTTTTTTTCCCCTTCTTTATATTCTACTATTGTAGTATAATTACACATCTCTGGAAGAACGTTTGGTTTCTGTGAGTGGAGAAACTGGGAATGGTGCAACATTTTTATTTTTATCTTCATTTTACATACAGTCCCAACTTTTTCTGATTTGTGGTTGTTTCTGTTGCATTTCTGAAATTGTTTCTCCTCATCAGTCACGTTTTGTGCTTAAACACTGCATTAAGCTCAAGACTGAACAAATAAATACCTTTGGAACATAACAGCTGTTAAAGTTCAGAGTTCTCACCTGCTTTTTGTGATCTGTGCGTCTGAACATTTTTTTTTGTGTATCTCAGTTCATTCATATATTCTCATTTTTAAAATATGTTTTTAAAGATATTTGACAGTTTATTTCATCTCATGATCTCATAAATTCAGCATACGACGCGCACATGGTGAGAACAGGACGGTAACGGCAGAATCACACCTTTAGAGAAAGTTCAGAGAGAAGTAAAAGCTTCACGTTTTCGTTTTGTTAACATGTTCACTCCATTTAAAATCCTCTCTGCTCCGCGCTCGCTGCGCACTGAACGTGTTGCGCCTGCATTCAGGAATCTCCCTCACCCACCCCCTCCCCTCCCTCACCCAGCCCCTCCCCTCCCTCACCCAGCCCCTCCCCTCCCTCACTCACCCCCTCCCCTCCCTCACCCCCTCCCCTCCCCTCCCTCACCCAGCCCCTCCCCTCCCTCACCCCCTCCCCTCCCCTCCCTCACCCACCCCCTCCCCTCCCTCACCCCCTCCCCTCCCTCCCTCACCCACCCCCTCCCCTCCCTCACTCACCCCCTCCCCTCCCTCACCTTCTCCCCTCCCCTCCCTCACCCACCCCCTCCCCTCCCTCACCCACCCCCTCCCCTCCCCTTCCTCACCCCCTCCCCTCCCTCACCCCCTCCCCTCCCTGACCCACCCCCTCCCCTCCCTCACCCAGCCCCTCCCCTCCCTCACTCACCCCCTCCCCTCCCTCACCCAGCCCCTCCCCTCCCTGACCCACCCCCTCCCCTCCCTCACCCAGCCCCTCCCCTCCCTCACTCACCCCCTCCCCTCCCTCACCCAGCCCCTCCCCTCCCTGACCCCCCCCCTCCCCTCCCTCACCCCGCCCCTCCCCTCCCTCACTCCCCCCCTCCCCTCCCTCACCCAGCCCCTCCCCTCCCTGACCCACCCCCTCCCCTCCCTCGCAGTCTGCAGCCTAACTCTGCGCGCGTGCACACACAGGCACAGACACACACACACCGACAGCTCCGCATTAGACGGCTTTTGAAGGAGACGGTACTGTTTTAATCAGCCGTCAGCCTCCTTGTTATTGTCCCGCCTTAAGACGAGAGCGAGGCTGCAGCACAATGACGTCAGATTCTGAGTCGTTTTATGCTTTGTGGATAAAATAAATAATTCATGGTAATCGCGAATATATAAAATAATCGCGAATATGAAAAATACCCACGGCACCCCTGACGATCGAACGTTTTTGAAAAACAGTAAATCATTTAAATTCAGTGATATTGACAGTCAAATTAATCTGAAGCTGCTGCTAAACTGCTCATTAGTGTTACAGATATTGTCTCGTGTTGAACAAGTTCTGTTTCTCAGCAACAATCAAAGTCATTAGAATTTATCTTCAGAGAACAATGAAATTGTCTTCAGATAATTGATGACTATCCACCAAGTCATTATTTCACACTGAATCACCACTAACTGCACATTACAAAGCTAAAAATAACAATAGTCCACCTGAGCTTACCCATCAGTCTCAGATACGCATCACTCCTTATGCTGTTTTATGATCATTTTGCTTGCCAATTAAAAATAATAATAATAATGATAATTATTATTATGATATATTATGATAACACATACACACATAAGTTTATATATATATATATATATATATACACACACATATATACAAGAGGTCTGTTAGAAAAGTATCCAACCTTTTTATTTTTTTCAAAAACTATATGGATTTGAATCATGTGCGCTTGCATCAGACAATCTTGAACCTTCGTGCGCATGCGTGAGTTTTTTCACGCCTGTCGGTTGTGTCATTCGCCTGTGGGCAGGCTTTGAGTGAGCACTGGTCCACCCCCCTCGTCGGATTTTTATTGTCAGTGAAATGGCTGAGAGACTGCTGCTTTGCTCCATGAATTTTTTTTCAGAAATTGTTAGAGACAGCCAGTTGGAACCCATTCAAAAGATTCAGATGGATTTCGGTGAAGATTCTGTCGGCGTCACAGGGATTAAGGAGTGTTAAAACCTTTTTAAAGATGGCCCACAGTGGCGGAGGGCGCGCCGCGCTCTGAGCGGCCATCGACAGGCTGAAACGACCAGATCATTTCCAAAGTGAAGGCTGTGTTGATCCGGGACGTCGTCTGACTACCAGAGAAATTGCAGAAGAGGTGGACATCAGCACTTTTGTGGCACATTCCACTGTTACAGGAGATTTTGTAATGAAAGACATGCGGAGGAATTCGCGCATTGGGACGGAATTAATGGTTATCAAAGCTAACCTTTTGGTTAGCTGTGCCCACCACTGTGCATTACTAAATTATTACATTTTTAATACAAACCATTCATTATGTCAACAATAAAGCAAAATCATGAAAACTGTTACCTTAGTTTTGAAGTTGTTTCTGCCTTTTAACAGTGATACACTATTCTGGAACACAAGCTCTAAAACCGAACAAAACACATTGGATCCAAACATATTTCTCTTGGCAAATTGAAGTTTCACAGTTTAGCACTGAGGCTGAGCACTTTGTGAGTCATTTTCTTTGGCTCGACTCCATAAATATCTTCTGTAGTGCATCAAAGGTGTGTTTCAGCTCACCTGGATAGCTCAGGTTCAGCACATATATGAGGCCAAATAACATGGCACATGCATGTGTGACAGATGGCAACCCATTTAGGACTTCCACACCTTCGATGATGATACCGATTTGAAGTGATGGCTGTGGAGAATCCCCCTCCTCCCTGATGACATACACAGCCATGGTGAAACTCGCAAGCTTGTTTTCTGCTTCATCCTTCTGGACAACCTGATAAAAGACTAAATTTATTACAACTTGGTCAATATATTTAGGTCACTACAGTATTACAGTTTGTCAATAACATAAGCTAAATTTGCTCCAATTTAAGTATTTTTTATGGAGCCATGGAAGTGTCATTACAAAATATTTTGCATGTGGATAGAATGTGCACGTTTTATTATATTGTGCTCACATTTTATCAATCAATCAATCAATTTTTTTATATAGCGCCAAATCACAACAAACAGTTGCCCCAAGGCGCTTTATATTGTAAGGCAAGGCCATACAATAATTATGTAAAACCCCAACGGTCAAAACGACCCCCTGTGAGCAAGCACTTGGCTACAGTGGGAAGGAAAAACTCCCTTTTAACAGGAAGAAACCTCCAGCAGAACCAGGCTCAGGGAGGGGCAGTCTTCTGCTGGGACTGGTTGGGGCTGAGGGAGAGAACCAGGAAAAAGACATGCTGTGGAGGGGAGCAGAGATCGATCACTAATGATTAAATGCAGAGTGGTGCATACAGAGCAAAAAGAGAAAGAAACAGTGCATCATTGGAACCCCCCAGCAGTCTAAGTCTATAGCAGCATAACTAAGGGATGGTTCAGGGTCACCTGATCCAGCCCTAACTATAAGCTTTAGCAAAAAGGAAAGTTTTAAGCCTAATCTTAAAAGTAGAGAGGGTGTCTGTCTCCCTGATCTGAATTGGGAGCTGGTTCCACAGGAGAGAAGCCTGAAAGCTGAAGGCTCTGCCTCCCAATCTACTCTTACAAACCCTAGGAACTACAAGTAAGCCTGCAGTCTGAGAGCGAAGCGCTCTATTGGGGTGATATGGTACTACGAGGTCCCTAAGATAAGATGGGACCTGATTATTCAAAACCTTATAAGTAAGAAGAAGAATTTTAAATTCTATTCTAGAATTAACAGGAAGCCAATGAAGAGAGGCCAATATGGGTGAGATATGCTCTCTCCTTCTAGTCCCCGTCAGTACTCTAGCTGCAGCATTTTGAATTAACTGAAGGCTTTTTAGGGAACTTTTAGGACAACCTGATAATAATGAATTACAATAGTCCAGCCTAGAGGAAATAAATGCATTAATTAGTTTTTCAGCATCACTCTATATATTGTGTGCTCATTTTGTTATATTGTGCACACGTTTTATATTGTGCGCTCATTTTGTTATATTGTGCACTCATTTTGTTATATTCTGTGCACGTTTTATTATATTGTGCGCTCATTTTGTTATATTGTGCACTCATTTTGTTATATTCTGTGCACGTTTTATTATATCATGCGCACATTTTATTATATTGTGCACTCATTTTGTTATATTGTGTGCACTTTTTATTATATTGTACGCACGTTTTATTATATTGTGCTCTCATTTTGTTATATTGTGCGCTCATTTTGTTATATTGTGTGCACGTTTTATTATATTGTGTGCATGTTTTATTATATTGTGCACACATTTTATTATATTGTGCACTCATTTTGTTATATTGTGTGCACGTTTTATTATATTGTGCGCACATTTTATTATATTGTGCGCTCATTTTATTATATTGTGCGCTCATTTTATTATATTGTGCACTCATTTTATTATATTGTGTACATGTTTTATTCTATTGTGTGCTCATTTTGTTATATTGTGCGCACGATTTATTATATTGTGCACTCATTTTGTTATATTGTGCGCTCATTTTATTATATTGTGTGCACGTTTTATTATATTGTGTGCATGTTTTATTCTATTGTGTGCTCATTTTGTTATATTGTGCGCACTTTTTATTATATTGTGCACTCATTTTGTTATATTGTGCGTTCATTTTATTATATTGTGCGCTCATTTTATTATATTGTGCGCACGTTTTATTATATTGTGTGCATGTTTTATTCTATTGTGTACATGTTTTATTCTATTGTGTGCTCATTTTGTTATATTGTGCACACGTTTTATTATATTGTGCACTCATTTTGTTATATTGTGCGCACGTTTTATTATATTGTGCACACGTTTTATTGTGTACATGTTTTATTCTATTGTGTGCTCATTTTGTTATATTGTGCGCACGTTTTATTATATTGTGCACTCATTTTGTTATATTGTGCGCTCATTTTATTATATTGTGCACGCATTTTATTATATTGTGCGCACGTTTTATTATATTGTGTGCATGTTTTATTCTATTGTGTGCTCATTTTGTTATATTGTGTGCACATTTTATTATATTGTGCACTCATTTTGTTATATTGTGCACTCATTTTGTTATAGTGTGTGCACGTTTTATTATATTGTACGCACGTTTTATTATATTGTGCACTCATTTTGTTATATTGTGCGCTCATTTTGTTATATTGTGTGCACATTTTATTATATTGTGTGCATGTTTTATTATATTGTGCGCACATTTTATTATATTGTGCGCTCATTTTGTTATATTGTGTGCACGTTTTATTATATTGTGCGCACGTTTTATTATATTGTGCGCTCATTTTATTATATTGTGCGCATGTTTTATTATATTGTGTATATGTTTTATTCTATTGTGTGCTCATTTTGTTATATTGTGCGCACATTTTATTATATCGTGTATATGTTTTATTCTATTGTGTGCTCATTTTGTTATATTGTGTGCACGTTTTATTATATTGTGTGCACGTTTTATTATATTGTGCGCTCATTTTATTATATTGTACGCTCATTTTATTATATTGTGCGCACGTTTTATTATATTGTGTACGTTTTATTCTATTGTGTGCTCATTTTGTTATATTGTGCGCATGTTTTATTATATTGTGCACTCATTTTGTTATATTGTGCGCTCATTTTATTATATTGTGCACTCATTTTATTATATTGTGCGCACGTTTTATTATATTGTGTGCACGTTTTATTATATTGTGCGCACATTTGATTATATTGTGCACTCATTTTATTATATTGTGCGCTCATTTTATTATATTGTGCGCACGTTTTATTATATTGTGTACATGTTTTATTCTATTGTGTGCTCATTTTGTTATATTGTGCGCACGTTTTATTATATTGTGCACTCATTTTGTTATATTGTGCGCTCATTTTATTATATTATTATATTGTGCGCACGTTTTATTATTTTGTGTGCATGTTTTATTCTATTGTGTGCTCATTTTGTTATATTGTGCGCACGTTTTATTATTTTGTGCGCATGTTTTATTGTACACATGTTTTATTCTATTGTGCACTCATTTTGTTATATTGTGCACTCATTTTATTATATTGTGCACTCATTTTATTATATTGTGCACACGTTTTATTATATTGTGTGCATGTTTTATTCTATTGTGTGCTCATTTTGTTATATTGTGCGCACATTTTATTATATTGTGCACTCATTTTGTTATATTGTGCGCTCATTTTATTCTGTTGTGTGCATGTTTTATTCTATTGTGTGCTCATTTTGTTATATTGTGCGCTCATTTTATTATATTGTGTGCATGTTTTATTCTATTGTGTGCTCATTTTGTTATATTGTGCGCACATTTTATTATATTGTGCACTCATTTTGTTATATTGTGCGCTCATTTTATTCTGTTGTGTGCATGTTTTATTCTATCGTGTGCTCATTTTGTTATATTGTGCGCACGTTTTATTATGTTGTGCACTCATTTTGTTATACTGGGCCTCATGTAGCAACGTGCGTACGGTGATATTTGAGCGTATATGGGGTGTACGCCAAAACGGCTGCGCTACTTGGCATTTATCAATGTGGTCGTTGGCGTACGCTGCGCTGAAAATATACAGCAGGTCGAGAGGTGGTGTAAATTATACACCAAAATGAACCAGCGGTGGAATCCACATAAAAATGAAAATGATCAACATGATAAACAGTGCCATTATACAAATCAATGCATATGTTACATAAATAACATTTTCCTGATTATACTACATAATAATCAATACAAATCCCGCTTTTGCGGGATTGCTGGTCTATCGAGCACGATCCGTGGCCACAGTGCTGACTGCAAAGAAAGCGCTGCTTGCCTTTTTCCTCCAGAGCCTGGAGCCAGAGCAGCGCTGAGCTTAACTTTATGTGGTGTGACCGTTTTAGACAATGAAACTTATAATTACAACTGTAGTGTTGTCATTCCCTTCGCCCGTGCTGCAATCAGGTTTTGTCATCTCCATTCGTTTGTCACAATAAAATAAATAAAGAAATACATCTTAAGAATAACGATATCTGAAAAATTAGGCGTGTCTTATAAATTGAGCGAGCAAATATCCACATGTCAAGAATTACTGACATGTGAAAAGAGAATACAGCGATCCCTCGCTATAACGCAGTTCACCTTTCGTGGCCTTGCCGTTTCACGGAGTTTTTAGTCCAATTTTGCATGCTTTTTTTACAGTGCATTGTGGTCTGCGTGTCTGTTTATAAGAATCTTGTTGCCCAGAAGAAAAAAGAGCGCCAACAACTACTCATAACTGTGTTTGTCACTCGGAAACAGACACCTGCAGCCAGGTGTGAGTGGGAAAAGGCGCGGCGTCAGGACGAAGAGGCGCGATCTGTGAAATACTGGTCAGTCACTATTAATAATTTCTTATGTGTCCAACCTCGTAGGTTGATCGTTAAAATTTAATTTGTTAGTTCTAAAAGCCATCATAATTATTTATAGGAAAACGTTCTATTTTTATTTCTCAAACAAATGTTTGGGCCTGAAAACAGTTTGGTCTTATTTTGCTACTGGTTTGAACTTTGAGTGTTTACACACGAGAGAAAATGTTAATGCCTGATTGAGAAAAGTGTATAAATTGGTTTTACAGGGGTTTTACACTTCGCTTTTTGTGGACTATTTTTAGAATGTAACTCCCGCGATAAATGAGGGACCAGTGTAACACTTTTTTGATTATACTACAAAACAATTGATACGACGGCCGCTTTTAATGCTCTACTGGCACGCGTCGTGATTGGTGGAGTTCTTTTTCTTTGCCGTCTTCCTGGCTTCCATGTCGTAAAATGAGGGTGTGTCTGAAGCGGAGTCTGAATATTTATGGGCATGTTTATTATAATTACAATTGTTTTATCAAGGTCACGTCAGGCGTACGCTGGAAAATGGCAGGTGCACACTGCTTGATACATGTCACGGCAACTTTGGTGTACTTCAAATTTACACCGTAAATTTATGCCACAAGTGCGCAACGTTGATACATGAGGCCCATTGTGCGCTCATTTTATTATATTGTGCGCTCATTTTATTATATTGTGCACACGTTTTATTATATTGTGCGCATGTTTTAAGCATCGTTTGAGTAAAACAAGGGTACGATCTACTTTTTTTTTTCCCCATCTGCATATACAGTAATTGTAAATGCCACACTGGCAGAAGGCATGTATTGTGTGAGTGAATGTGGTGTGTGTGTGACCCCCATCCGCCCTTCCCGATCAGCCTACAACATCCTACTCAGAGCCAACCGACAGCTTCTATCAGGAAGGGCCGACCACCAAAACAACACAAAGACAGACAAGAACGAGAGACAAGTGGTGAAGACAATAACTGTGACATGAGGCACCGAGGAGACGGGGCCCCAACCATACAACATACCAGGACAAACAACCACACATGAACAAACAGTGACAGCAACAGTCTGTTGTCTAATTATTGAGCATCCATACCCTAATCTAGAACACCGTAGTGTTAATCCTCTTAAGAGCACCCAAAAACCAAATTGTGGTGACGGCCACAAACACGCGACCATCCACACACAGAGACCCAGATCACAGCTAAATATCCGATCACTACTGTGGCTGGTGTGTTGGGCCAAGACAAGAGTACAGAACCTTACCATATGACATGGACCACTCCGGCACGTCAGAAGCCACGTGGCCGGCCATGAGCGACGACGGAAGTGGGTCCTGGATGCGGGGCCCTGGGGGAACCAGGAGAAAAGGGGCAGCGGAAGGGCACAGGGGCCAGGAAAGGCAGCCCCCGTAGCCACCGGGCAGCACAGCAAACCAACAGGGGAGCGGCCAGACAGCACCGGAACGCACCCCCGACAACTCACACCCCCCCCCCCCCACAGGGTCACAGGGAGCCGCCCCAAACCCGAGGGAAGCACACAGGGTGCCGGCATGGGCTCACCAATAGGGGGAGCCCCAGAACCACGATACCTGGGCCACGGCCCCCGAGGGTGGGAGCGAGCGGCGGCAAGGACAGGAAGCAAAGGAGCCACCGCAACAAACTACTTAAATGTGGCCACAATTTGTAAAAAATGCACTCAATTATTCAGTATTGTCTTGACACATAATTGTTGGCGATTAGTCAACAAACCAGCAGACAGTGTAATACATTTCCCCATTAGAAATGGATCTGGGCAGAGTGCATCATCATGGTTTGGGCGCACAAGGACATACAGAGAACTCCAGCTGCCCAGCATGGCATCATCTGGAGTTTATGTTGTGTGGGTCACCCGAAGAGGAGGTACTGCTGGCCAACACCAGAGGGCGCCCTGCCTGTAGACGGGCTTCAGGCACCAGAGGGCGCAGTTCGCCGCCAGGAGCTTCAGGGACTCTGACAGCTGTCACTCATCATCTCATCATGCCATCCATAAAAGCCTGGAGAAGACACCACACCCCTGCTGAGAAATCATCTGAAGTATTCAGGTAAACTCTCAGCTGTGTTTTGATCAGCTAAGCTTATTGTCGCAACGTATTTTGCTTCTAAGCTCGAAAAGCTGTTAATCTGTGTTCTGAGTTTGTAGATATATCCTTTGTACACTCGCAGCTTGAGGCTGAGTTTGTGGCAGTCGAGAGGAGTTGGCATTCCCGCTCCTCACTACTACATTAATTAGTGTGACACTGGATTCTGCACGAACACTGAGTTGAGAAACAGGAGGTGGAGGTGTTTTTCTCTCCTTTATCAGAACTCTGCTGAGTGTTTACTGGGTGTGTGCTCACACACCCACTCTTGACTGTTTCTGCTTCCTGCCAGCAGTACCCGATCTGACAGCTGGAGACGGTGGCCACCTGGTGACTCGGGACTTGGCGGCTCCGGTGTGTTCCAGATCCGTTGGCGGTGGAAATCGTGTGGGTCCGTGTCATTACACTTTTCACAACAGTTTAAGCACATTTTGTGAATCATTACCAGTGTTGAGCAAGTTAATTTAAAATTTTATACTCTATATCACAAGTTACAACTTAAAAAATGTAGTGAGTTTATATTACATATTACATAGAATAATTAAAGTGTAGCTGACCAGCACTACAATGAGTTAATTTGGGCAAAATACCTTCCTCAAGTATGTGACAGAATTTAAAAATACTATAAGTGATCACTTTACACTCATGTTATCCTCTCGCTCTGTAGCCACAGCATGTATATGTATGTATGTATATATCACCCCTACAAGTATGCTAGTGCTTAGTGCCCAACTTTATCTGCTCCACTCAAAGCATTTTATTATGTGAAAGCTTTGGCAGTTTTTGTTCCTTATGTAAAATGCTTGTGACTGAAGTTACTTCAATTTTAATATAGAGGTATTTTTAAAGAGTAAAAAATTATATTAACAAGTTACTGAAAATGGAACATATTACTGTTATTCCTTAGTTTTGCATCAAGTTACTTCCAACATTGGTAGTTAATGGGTATATATTTAAAGCTGACAGAACACAATATGATGAGTAGTAAGTAGCAGCTGCCTTTTAATAGCTTAAAAAAACCTTCAAAAATACAGTTTATGAAAAGTCTGTGTAAACTGTGTAAGAGTGTAGGAAAGGTTATTAACCCTTTAGGCACCACTGGAGCAATACAGCACCACAGTCCTTTGCTGTGTGGTGTGTGTGGAGGGGCTGGGACAGGCCTTGAAAAAATACATGGTGCATGTCGGGGACATGGAGCTTGGCTACTTCCGAACATTTAGCTTACTATTATTTTTACTTTTTTTTTTTTTTCAAACAGCCAATCAAAAACATTTGCTGCCTAAAGGGCAGTGGTGGGCACAGCTTACTAAAGAGTTAGCTTCGATAACTGGTAATCAGCTAACTGAAAAGTTATCTTTTTTAACACTAAACCAATAAACTGCCTAAAAACTTATCGGAAGCTACAGATAACTTTAAATTTTGCCTCCTTTATGTTCTCAGCTACTAAGAAGCTGATTTTGAGTTTAAACACAGCCAAAGCTTCTAATAGAATCAAAAGCGATCACAAACCCAAACAGCCAATGACCCAGCACTTCTGTCTTTGTGTGCACTGCCCCCTGCTGTAGGAAAGCATAATTTACCCTGATGGGATACAGTGGTCCAGCGATGAGGCAGAGGTCTTGAAAAGGAAAGCAAGTTTGAATTATGGTTTTGCTTTAAAAAATAAAATTATTTCAGATAGAATAACTACATTAATGTAAACTCTTAAAATGTACAAAGTGATATATAACACATATCTGTTAATTTTAAAATAATGCACTAATTCTAAAGATTTGAACATTAACATACAGATGCCCAAGGGGATTATGGGTAACTAAGCCTCTGCTCATACTGATTGGTTGATTCATTCATTCTATGTAAAAACCAATACAAGTGAATGAATGTAATGTGTTGGTGTTTACAAATAAATGTGCTTTTGTATAATATGTCATTTTTAAATTTTTTTATAAAAAAAGAAAAATTTTCAAGATCCCGCTAGACAGCGCCTAAGTGCACGCGTGATGACATCACAGCTCTATCCGGTTACGGAGACGAGGTTTCTTTCACTAACAAGAACAAGTCCGTGGACCGCTGCAGTCTTATAAAACTTGCAAGAACACTTTGCGATAGACATTTTAAAAACTCAGTGACAATCACGATTACAGAGTAAAACACTAACACCCCCCCCCCACCCCCCATGATAAAATCTGCTGAATTTCGTGGATCGGCGGAGTTTTCACAGCCCTGTATAATGTCGAAACAGGCTTCCTGTATTTACGGGGCTTGTGTTTTGTGAGTTAAAACCAACCAGAGAACAAACCAAGGTACCAGAGACATAGGAAGGCTTCATATTTAAGGATTCTTATTTGTGCCAAACACAATGCATGTATAGTGAAAAAGAACTTAAAAACTATAGCCAATCTGGTGCTTTATTGTGATACATAGTTTATTTTAGCCTGATTTCCACGGCCTATGTGCTAAAATCACGGCCAAAAGTGGCCAAAAGGATGCTGATGTTTATATTGCCCGAAATGTGCGTGTTTAAATACCACTGAGAAGTGGAGAGAGAGAGGCAGAGGTCTCCGTTGACTGCAGCTGCAGTTCTCCCCCCTCAATTTTCAAAGCATCAAGATCAAATCCACTGCTCCAGTTTTAACAGGGGTCATAACATCAGGTTTTTTGAAACAACACACTCTCCCCCTGTCTCTCCATGCACTCAGAAGAGACCGAGAGACGCTGAACGTCTGTCTGCACTGATTTCTGAGTTTACAAACTTTTGTAACTTTGCAGGTTACATTTCATATAAAACCTCAATATGTCACTAGTGTCATAATTTCCGGGTTCAGCGCATTGCTACAGTAGCCACGCTCGGAGAGCGGGTCTGTCAGCATTATGCCTCAGACTCAGTGAATGCTTTAGCCCTGTTCCTGAGCTGTGTGTCTAAATGTCCTCAATTTCTTAGATACTGTGCACAATGTTTATTTTCCACATTATTTAGTTGCAGGGCCATAACTACTGAGGTGGGCCAATGTTATGGGGAATGTTACGGGGCCCCCAATTAGAAGGGGCCCCGTAACATTCCTTGTTTAACCCTCTGGGGTCCGAGGGCATTTTTTGGACAGTTCACTTGCCTGGCATAAATGTTTTATTATTGCTGTCAACAGCTCTCCCTGCATCCCACAATCAAGTTTTATTTCTCTTTTTTTTCAGGACAACCTGTGCATTCAGAATATATATGTTTTTGTTGTGTTTTATAAGTGTAATAAAGGTTTACAAGCAAAAATAGGCAAGGAAAAATTAAAGTGAAAATAATTTTCCACACACATTTATTCAAAACACACAGCAAACTATAATAAACAACTGTTTTGATACTTTATAAAGGTAATTTGAGGTCTTGTGTGAAAGACTGTACAACAAAAAGGTTCAAACAGTAAACACAAATGCACATTTTGAACAATATATACAAAATGGTCTGTGCATTTTATTGTCCATTGATATGGTAAACAGTGTATTATGCAGAGAAAGCAACAGAGTTATCCAGTAACATTCACATGCAAACTAGTGGAGCAATCCTGATAGTTACACACTCTTTGTCTGAGCACATGAGATTGTCATCAGAGGCTCTCCGTCTGCTTTCACTGATCGCTGTGTGTAATGGCGCAGGGCGCACTGAGTATGTACTAATAGTATGTACTCATTGGAGCACCCAGGGGGCTATTCATATGGGACAACTAGTAACATATCACTCCTGAAAACGATATTTGGCTATATAAACGATATATTCTCATAAATCCAACAAAACCAAGCATTCATGATATGCACACTCTTAAGGCTATGAAATTGGGCTATTAGTAAAAAAAAGTAGGAAAGGGGGTGTTCACAATAATAGTAGCATCTGCTGTTGATGCTACAAACTCAAAACTGTTATGTTCAAACTGCTTTTATAGCAATCCTGTGAATCACTAAACTAGTATTTAGTTGTATAACCACAGTTTTTCATGATTTCTTCACATCTGTGAGGCATTAATTTTGTTGGTTATTTGTGAGAATCTACTGAATCTACTGGTACCTTGTTTCCCATGTAACAATAAGAAATATACTCAAAACCTGGATTAATCTTTTTAGTCACATAGCACTACTATTATTCTGAACACTACTGTATATGGAGATTATATTGTTTCAAAATCACTTACCAAATACTCCTTAATAAGTGTGTCCAGGTCTTCTCCAAGGGTTATGAATGAATTTATTTATCTGACACACAGATGAGCAACGATAAAACATAAAAGGAACAATGTACAGAGAACCCGTGTGGCCGAAAGGGTGAAGGCAGAAGCAAGGTTTATAAGCACCCTCCCCTTATAGCATTAAGGATAAAGAATGTATATATATATATATCCTTGACAACTATACAAAAAAAAAAAATAAAAAGAAAGTAAACTGAAATTTCAAAACACAACCAAACAAGTAATAGTGCACAATGACAAAAATGGTAAACCTAAAACTTCAAACTATAATGGGTAAATGTGTTCTTTTTGTAAAGCCTTTTAAAACCAACCATTGTACCACGTATTTTAATATTATCAGGGCAGTTATTCCAAATATTAAAACCCCTGACAGATACACAATGACTTTCAACAGTAGTGCGGATCTTCAATTTCTCAAATAATAATGTTCCTCTCAAACTGTAGCTGGAAAAATTTTTATTTTTGACTTTATACATAATCTGTATTGTAATATAATTCTTCAATTTGGCTCTCGATATGGTTTATTACTGATAATTCTTATAGCTTTCTTTTGCAACAGAAAAACTGGTTTCATATTAGTTCTATATGTATTTCCCCAAACCTCGACACAATATGTCATATATGGAACAAGTAATGTATAATATAAAGTGGTTAATGCATGTTGGGAGAAGAAGTCTTGTTCTTTATGCAGAATTGCAATGGCTTTTGACATTTTAGATTTAACATAGTTAATATGTGTTTTCCAGCTAAATCTATTGTCAATATAAACACCAAGAAATATCGTATCTGTTACAATTTCTGTTTCAATATTATGTAATAATAGATTTTTGCTTAGGTTCATGGACTTATTTCCAAATATGATAGATAGATAGATAGATAGATAGATAGATAGATAGATAGATAGATAGATAGATAGATAGATAGATAGATAGATAGCTTTATTTATCATTGTCATGACAACGAGATTTGCACACTCACATACCACAGACAAACCACAATTAATCCACAATTATTACTTGTTCACGGTAATAATGGCACACATCAGAAATTAAGACAACACATATACATTTGACATTGTTATGTGCACTAAAACTTGAACAGTCCGTTTTCCCAATTGAGGCGATGTGGTGTGTTACAGCCGCTGCAACCTTGAGTCGTGCCGCCAGTCAGCCAGCTTGGGAAAGTGACGTTGACGGTGCCGGAGAGGGGAGGTGTTGATCAGGGAAGTGCGGGGGTAGGGGGAAGGGAGTGGAACCATGCTTCAGAATCAAGGAATCAAGGAATCAAGGAAATTTTATTGTCATATGCACAGAACAGAAGAACTTTCCTGCACAATGAAATGTGGCTACTGCATTTAACCCATCCTATTTGCCAGTAGGAGCAGAGGTCGCCATTAGGCGCCCGGGGACCAGCTCCAGATGTACATCCCTGCCTTGGTCAACAGCAGGGCTGAGCAAACCAACACCGACCCATAACAAACAACACACATAACACACAACACATAGGCCGGCCCGGTACATAAAACATATATATGAAAGCAAAACACGAGGGAAAAGGAGAAGAAAAAAAAACCCTCATAGCCGCTGCATTACACAGCGGCAATGAGGAAAAAAAAAAAATCCCATCAGCACAAAAAACAATAATCACAGAGACAAAACAAGGACACAGGACGACAACCGAGATTTGAAAGGACCAGTTTATCAGAACACTCCAGAAGGCAGCCAGTTTCGGCGCCGTCGACGGCCTTGTCTGACAGTCTGGGGGGGGAAGGGAACAGCCCTGCGCAGGCTGAGAAAGTCCTGGACAGTCCACAGTTCACGTCAGAGCTGGAGAAGCTGAGGGGAGGGGGGAAGACCAGGGAGCGAGGCTTAAGTGTTGTTCTTCTGAGGAGGTTTCTTATCACAGCGACCTTGAAGTGCAGCTGTATTTGGGGAAGCCAAATGAATAGCCAGATTAACAGACGCCTGAAAGATTCCACAGTTCTGAGAACAGAGTGGCTCTCAATGCATCTGAAATGTAGAATGTGGTCTTCACAGACGGTCATAGCGGGTTTCCAGGACTGCAATCTTCCTAGAGATGTCATCCAACGCGCGGTTAACCCCCGCCGACTGCGCAGCCACTGCCTTCCCAATCGAATCAATCATATAGGGCAGCTTGGAACAACCAATCAAAGCTGCTTCCACTTTCTTGATTTTCCGGTAAACCAGCAGAGTGCCCGCTCCACACATCAAAAAGCCGGTCACCACCAAGCCGAATATGTACACATCTTCAACGTCCTCCACAGAAAGCATGTAAAGGCACATGACCTGCCATCTCCTCGACTAGTCCATCATGTAACCCATCACATGCGTCCCAGCAGGACAGGTCGGGTCCTCCGCTCCCGAAGGTCTTGTAGAAAAAAAAAAAAATAGTGTCAATTGCGTTCAGAGACCACTTTAACAGATCCATTTTTGTCATTTCCAGAAGAGCAAAGCTGCAGCCTCACAGACAACACGCCACAAAAGCAGGAAAGATAAGGAGGGAGGGAGAAGAGAAAAGTGCATCCGTCTCGGTCGAGTGCAGAAGTCTGTCCATTACTATGAATATTGTCTATGTGGGTTGAGATATGAAGAGCCGAATATCTCACCAAGGCCACATTCCTCAGGAGAAAAAACAGTGGGCAATTTGACCTTGATTATGGCTTACAGCAGTGAAAAACACTTTTCGAAGCTTCAATCGAAACCAAAACCAATTGTGAATTAGGAATATTCACAATTATGAATTAAGAATATTCAGCAGCCCCCGAAACCTTCAGCTTCAACTACAAGGCACGCATCAGCTCCAGGGTATCATCCACTTTGCGTCTGAGTTCAATAGTCATCGCAGTCTGAGAATGCACTGCCTTGCCAACCTCGTTAATCATGACGGCCAAGCGAGGGCCCGTGGTTCTTGATGCCGCCGTCTTGCCAATTTTCCGGTAGATCAGGGCAGCACATAAGCCAAAAAGTGCCAGCCCCACTACCATGAGACCAAAGATGAATAAAGCCTCGACGTCCTCCACGGAAAAAGGCACCAAGCATGCAACACACCAAGACCCCCAGCAGTCGAGGACATAGCCCGCAGGATACGTTCCATCTGGGCAGGTAGGATCCCCCGGTCCTGACCTTCTTGTAGAAAAAATGGTGTCAATAGCGTTCAGAGACCAGTTGATCAATTCCATGGTTAATCCAATAGTAGTCCAATAGATCCAGAATCCAATATAGTTTTGAGGAATTCCCCGTCTGGTGAGTAGGGACTTGAAGGTTAAAGGCAGAGGAAGAGAGATAAGGGAGAGTGGAGGAGATGCGACCGCCCTCGTCGGAGTCCCAAGCTGAATGATACACTTAGTTTTACAAAAATGGAGCAATAATTTATTTAAATCAAACCATTGTTTAAATTTCTGTAATTCATTCTCCATCTTGTCCAGGAGCTGTCCCAAATGATCCCCACTACAAAACACAGTCGTATCATCCACAAATAAAATACAATTTACGTACTTGGAAACCAAACATATATCATTAAAATACAAAAGAAACAACAATGGCCCAAGCACTGAAACCTGACGCACCCCACACTGATACCTATTATCTCAGTAGCTCGCTATCCAGTCATGAGCCCTGATACCATACTTCTGTAATTTGTCCAGTAGCAAGGTATGATCTATAGTATCAAATGCTTTCTGTAAATAAAAAAAAAGCCCTACAGTATTTTGCTTATTTTCAATCACGTTGGAAATTTGTTCAATGAAATCCATTACAACCAATGAAGAAGTGTGATTCTTTCTAAAACTGTATTGCTGCTCTCTAAGGATATGATGTGTTATATGGCTGGGGGGGCCTGGCTGCCGGTTTGTTTCTGTCTTTTGGTTTTCCTCCCAGGTGGCGTGCGTTTGGGACTGAGTGGCTGTGTTGCTGAGGCTGTCAGGACCTCACCCTGATCACCTGCGACTCGTCAGGACTCACAGCTGTGGTGCATCTGGATGGATTGGAACATGTTGGCATTTAAGACTGGAGTGCACAGTGTGTATTTGCCAGAGACTCGACCTTGTGACCAGACGGGTGAGATCGTCGTCTCGGGAGCCATCTCATCAGCAGCGGATGCTGAGAACGTCCAGGTTTGATGCACAGTCTGTGAAAGAGGAGGGGGTGAGGTTTCACGCTCGTCAGCACACTTCCTGAGGTACGTTAGATTTTGTGACTAACAGTTATACAGTCAGTAAATGTGGTGTCCCTCACACCTTATTGTATTGAGCTGTTTGTTAGTCATGTATCAGCTTCCACTGCAGTGGAGTTTTGTGAACTGGATGTTCCATGCCTGCAGGTTGGGAAGCTGATCAGTAATCAAGCCAGGAAGTGTTTGCTGTTTGTACACCTTTAAGTGTTCTGTGTGTAGAGTGTGGACTCACATAATGGTTCCTTCTTTCACAGACTCGGTTGTTGCGGCCACCTGGGGGGTGCCGGCGGGGTCCTTGGGTCCGAAACAGCTTCTGGCTCCGGACCGTTAGCGCTGCTGGGAGCGCACCACGCCAGGCCGCACCTTTGGTTATTATATTATCACTGTTATGTATTAAATTCAGTTAGCCTTTGAACCGTGCTCTGCTTATTTCATACTGGGTCCTTCAAACGCTGGTCCGACACATAACATGATGTTTAGTTAAAAATCATTTAACCTAATTACAAATACATTCTCCAAAATTTTTGAAAATTGTGGTAAGAGGGAGATTGGCCTATAATTTGAAAAAAACATGTTTGTCACCAGATTTGAACAATGGTATCATTTTCACTATTTTCATTTTGAAAGGAAATTTTCCAGTCATTAATGACAAATTACAGATATACGAGGTCTATTAGATAATAAACCGACCTTTTTATTTTTTCAAAAACTATATGGATTTGAATGACGTGCGATTACACCAATCATGCTTGAACCCTCGTGCGCATGCGTGAGTTTTTTCACGCGTGTCGGCGACGTCATTTCCCTGTGGGCAGGCCTTGAGTGAGATGTGGTCCTGCCCTCTTGGCTGAATTGCTTTGTTTCACACGCTGCTTGAGACGGCGCGCGTTGCTTTATCAAACTTTTTTCTGGACCGGTGAGGAATATCCGAGTGGACACTATTCGAGAAATTAAGCTGGTTTTCGGTGAAAAGTTTAACGGCTGATGAGAGATTATGGGGTGTTTCTGTCGGTGTAAGGACTTCCCATGGAGCGGGATGTCGTGCAGCGCTTCCAGGCGCCGTCGTCGGCCTGTTTCGACCTGAAAACATCCTAATTTAAGGCTTAATTCACCCAGGACGTCGTGAGAGAACAGAGAAGATTCAGAAGAGGCCGGCATGAGGACTTTATGCGGACATTCCACTGTTTAAGGACATTTTTTAATGAAAGACGTGCGCGCAAATTCGCCGAGTCGTTTCCGTGACGACTCGGCAAATCTGTGTGCGCCGCAACAGGAAAAACACCTCTGTGTTGAAAACCATTTGTAAAATTCAGGCGGCTTTTGATGGCTTTCAACAAGTGAGTAACTGAGAAATTGTTTAACAGTTGGGCATGTTCCAACTTGCCCGTTAAGGTTTCCAATGGAGGTGTTTTTCCCGACATGTGACTCTGCCCGCACGTTCTTTCATTACAAAATGTCCATTAACAGTGGAATGTCCGAATAAACTCCTCATGCCGACTTCTTCTGAAAGTTCTCTGTTCTCTGACGACTTACTGGGTCAACAGAGCCTGAAATGTGGAAGTTTTCAACTTGAAACGGCGAGACGCTGCCGCCTCGAAGCGCAGATCGCCATCAGGTGCCGTGGGCCGTCCTTACGGCGACACTACCAGACCAAAATCTCTCATCAGCCATTAAAATTTTTACCGAAAACCAGCTGAATTTATCGAATGGTGTCCACTCAGTTGTGCCTTACAGTTTTGAAAAAATTTTGATCAAACAAAGCAGCAGTCTCTGAGCCATTCCTAAACAATGAAAAAATCGACAAGAGGGTGGACGACTCCTCACTCAAAGACTGCCCACAGGCGAATGACGTAACCGACAGGCGTGAAAAAACTCTCGCATGCCCACGAGGGTTCAAGCATGTCTGAAGTAATCACAC
This sequence comes from Thalassophryne amazonica, assembly GCF_902500255.1. Classification (NCBI taxonomy): domain Eukaryota; kingdom Metazoa; phylum Chordata; class Actinopteri; order Batrachoidiformes; family Batrachoididae; genus Thalassophryne; species Thalassophryne amazonica. The sequence continues at coordinate 116,242,286 of NC_047113.1, read as the reverse complement.
GTGATTCAAATCCATATGGTTTTTGAAAAAAAATAATAAGGTTGGATACTTTTCTAATAGACCTCATATGTTAAAGGCTTAACAATGCAATAATGTTTTTAATCAAAAACATATCAAATCGGTCACTATCAGTTGATTTTTTTTCCCCTTAGGTTTATGAACTATGTCAATAATTTCTATTATATATATATATATATATATATATATATATATATATATATATATATATATATATATATATATATATATATATATATAAAATTTTGAGTGCCCTCTTGCTCTTCACCCTTGCTTCTGATGACCTCGCTCAGCTTGATGTAGTACTTGTCCAAGGCAGCCAGGAATCTTGTTTGAAGTGGAACTGTTGTAAATTCAGCATTGATCTAAAAAGAAATGACACAGAAATACATTATGAACTAATGGATAAAACTTGTATTTCAAATAAATGTAAAACATTTTGCCAAATTTTATTCAGAAGATTACATGCCTCATCTACTGTGAACAATCCAGGCCATCTCGCTCTCAGCTCTTCCACTCTTGAGTCCTTTTCCACAATTTCTTGTCTTCTCAGAGAAAATGGTTTGGCCATTTTGTACTTTGTCACTGCATGATTGTCTTGCTTCTTTACTTGTGTTAAAAGTGACAGTCTCTCATTTTCAAGTTTTTTGGTGGTCTCTCCCATTGGAATGTCAGGTATGTGGTTCGCTTCCCCTCTTCTCAGTCTCTTCACCTTTTATGCTGGCAATGCATCCTCTGGAGCTTTGGACTTCAATGAATTGACAAGTAATTCAGAACATCCAGCCTCCTTCAACTGAGTTCGGTAGTTGCCCATTTTTGTCTTTAGTTGCTGTTTCCAACCATAGCAGCCATTGTATGAACCAGGTTCAGAAAGGCATGGATGCGTAGCCCTAAACAGAAGCCCCGTGTACACCGCCAACCCGTTCACATCTCTAACCGTTTTTCCCCACTCAACGACACACCCACCGAGGATCAAACTCTGGTTATTGGCGACTCTGTTTTGAGAAATGTGAAGTTAGCGACACCAGCAACCATAGTCAATTGTCTTCCGGGGGCCAGAGCAGGCGACATTGAAGGAAATATGAAACTGCTGGCTAAGGCTAAGCGTAAATTTGGTAAGATTGTAATTCACGTCGGCAGTAATGACACCCGGTTACGCCAATCGGAGGTCACTAAAATTAACATTAAATCGGTGTGTAACTTTGCAAAAACAATGTCGGACTCTGTAGTTTTCTCTGGGCCCCTCCCCAATCGGACCGGGAGTGACATGTTTAGCCGCATGTTCTCCTTGAATTGCTGGCTGTCTGAGTGGTGTCCAAAAAATGAGGTGGGCTTCATTGATAATTGGCAAAGCTTCTGGGGAAAACCTGGTCTTGTTAGGAGAGACGGCATCCATCCCACTTTGGATGGAGCAGCTCTCATTTCTAGAAATCTGGCCAATTTTCTTAAATCCTCCAAACCGTGACTATCCAGGGTTGGGACCAGGAAGCAGAGTTGTAGTCTTACACACCTCTCTGCAGCTTCTCTCCCCCTGCCATCCCCTCATTACCCCATCCCCGTAGAGACGGTGCCTGCTCCCAGACCACCAATAACCAGCAAAAATCTATTTAAGCATAAAAATTCAAAAAGAAAAAATAATATAGCACCTTCAACTGCACCACAGACTAAAACAGTTAAATGTGGTCTATTAAACATTAGGTCTCTCTCTTCTAAGTCCCTGTTGGTAAATGATATAATAATTGATCAACATATTGATTTATTCTGCCTAACAGAAACCTGGTTACAGCAGGATGAATATGTTAGTTTAAATGAGTCAACACCCCCGAGTCACACTAACTGTCAGAATGCTCGTAGCACGGGCCGGGGCGGAGGATTAGCAGCAATCTTCCATTCCAGCTTATTAATTAATCCAAAACCCAGACAGAGCTTTAATTCATTTGAAAGCTTGTCTCTTAGTCTTGTCCATCCAAATTGGAAGTCCCAAAAACCAGTTTTATTTGTTATTATCTATCGTCCACCTGGTCGTTACTGTGAGTTTCTCTGTGAATTTTCAGACCTTTTGTCTGACTTAGTGCTTAGCTCAGATAAGATAATTATAGTGGGCGATTTTAACATCCACACAGATGCTGAGAATGACAGCCTCAACACTGCATTTAATCTATTATTAGACTCTATTGGCTTTGCTCAAAAAGTAAATGGGTCCACCCACCACTTTAATCATATCTTAGATCTTGTTCTGACTTATGGTATGGAAATAGAAGACTTAACAGTATTCCCTGAAAACTCCCTTCTGTCTGATCATTTCTTAATAACATTTACATTTACTCTGATGGACTACCCAGCAGTGGGGAATAAGTTTCATTACACTAGAAGTCTTTCAGAAAGTGCTGTAACTAGGTTTAAGGATATGATTCCTTCTTTATGTTCTCTAATGCCATATACCAACACAGTGCAGAGTAGCTACCTAAACTCTGTAAGGGAGATAGAGTATCTCGTCAGTAGTTTTACATCCTCATTGAAGACAACTTTGGATGCTATAGCTCCTCTGAAAAAGAGAGCTTTAAATCAGAAGTGTCTGACTCCATGGTATAACTCACAAACTCGTAGCTTAAAGCAGATAACCCGTAAGTTGGAGAGGAAATGGCGTCTCACTAATTTAGAAGATCTTCACTTAGCCTGGAAAAAGAGTCTGTTGCTCTATAAAAAAGCCCTCCGTAAAGCTAGGACATCTTTCTACTCATCTCTAATTGAAGAAAATAAGAACAACCCCAGGTTTCTTTTCAGCACTGTAGCCAGGCTGACAAAGAGTCAGAGCTCTATTGAGCTGAGTATTCCATTAACTTTAACTAGTAATGACTTCATGACTTTCTTTGCTAACACAATTTTAACTATTAGAGAAAAAATTACTCATAACCATCCCAAAGACGTATCGTTATCTTTGGCTGCTTTCAGTGATGCCGGTATTTGGTTAGACTCTTTCTCTCCGATTGTTCTGTCTGAGTTATTTTCATTAGTTACTTCATCCAAACCATCAACATGTTTATTAGACCCCATTCCTACCAGGCTGCTCAAGGAAGCCCTACCATTATTTAATGCTTCGATCTTAAATATGATCAATCTATCTTTGTTAGTTGGCTATGTACCACAGGCTTTTAAGGTGGCAGTAATTAAACCATTACTTAAAAAGCCATCACTTGACCCAGCTATCTTAGCTAATTATAGGCCAATCTCCAACCTTCCTTTTCTCTCAAAAATTCTTGAAAGGGTAGTTGTAAAACAGCTAACTGATCATCTGCAGAGGAATGGTCTATTTGAAGAGTTTCAGTCAGGTTTTAGAATTCATCATAGTACAGAAACAGCATTAGTGAAGGTTACAAATGATCTTCTTATGGCCTCGGACAGTGGACTCATCTCTGTGCTTGTTCTGTTAGACCTCAGTGCTGCTTTTGATACTGTTGACCATAAAATTTTATTACAGAGATTAGAGCATGCCATAGGTATTAAAGGCACTGCGCTGTGGTGGTTTGAATCATATTTGTCTAATAGATTACAATTTGTTCATGTAAATGGGGAATCTTCTTCACAGACTAAAGTTAATTATGGAGTTCCACAAGGTTCTGTGCTAAGACCAATTTTATTCACTTTATACATGCTTCCCTTAGGCAGTATTATTAGACGGTATTGCTTAAATTTTCATTGTTACGCAGATGATACCCAGCTTTATCTATCCATGAAGCCAGAGGACACACACCAATTAGCTAAACTGCAGGATTGTCTTACAGACATAAAGACATGGATGACCTCTAATTTCCTGCTTTTAAACTCAGATAAAACTGAAGTTATTGTACTTGGCCCCACAAATCTTAGAAACATGGTGACTAACCAGATCCTTACTCTGGATGGCATTACCCTGACCTCTAGTAATACTGTGAGAAATCTTGGAGTCATTTTTGATCAGGATATGTCATTCAAAGTGCATATTAAACAAATATGTAGGACTGCTTTTTTGCATTTACGCAATATCTCTAAAATCAGAAAGGTCTTGTCTCAGAGTGATGCTGAAAAACTAATTCATGCATTTATTTCCTCTAGGCTGGACTATTGTAATTCATTATTATCAGGTTGTCCTAAAAGTTCCCTAAAAAGCCTTCAGTTAATTCAAAATGCTGCAGCTAGAGTACTGACGGGGACTAGAAGGAGAGAGCATATCTCACCCATATTGGCCTCTCTTCATTGGCTTCCTGTTAATTCTAGAATAGAATTTAAAATTCTTCTTCTTACTTATAAGGTTTTGAATAATCAGGTCCCATCTTATCTTAGGGACCTCGTAGTACCATATCACCCCAATAGAGCGCTTCGCTCTCAGACTGCAGGCTTACTTGTAGTTCCTAGGGTTTGTAAGAGTAGAATGGGAGGCAGAGCCTTCAGCTTTCAGGCTCCTCTCCTGTGGAACCAGCTCCCAATTCAGATCAGGGAGACAGACACCCTCTCTACTTTTAAGATTAGGCTTAAAACTTTCCTTTTTGCTAAAGCTTATAGTTAGGGCTGGATCAGGTGACCCTGAACCATCCCTTAGTTATGCTGCTATAGACGTAGACTGCTGGGGGGTTCCCATGATGCACTGTTTCTTTCTCTTTTTGCTCTGTATGCACCACTCTGCATTTAATCATTAGTGATCGATCTCTGCTCCCCTCCACAGCATGTCTTTTTCCTGGTTCTCTCCCTCAGCCCCAACCAGTCCCAGCAGAAGACTGCCCCTCCCTGAGCCTGGTTCTGCTGGAGGTTTCTTCCTGTTAAAAGGGAGTTTTTCCTTCCCACTGTAGCCAAGTGCTTGCTCACAGGGGGTCGTTTTGACCGTTGGGGTTTTACATAATTATTGTATGGCCTTGCCTTACAATATAAAGCGCCTTGGGGCAACTGTTTGTTGTGATTTGGCGCTATATAAAAAATTGATTGATTGATTGATGTTTCTTAATTAATGCTTCAGCTGCTTCACTGTAGTCAGCATATGTTGGGTAAGCTTTGAACATGAATATCTCATCAAACACCCATAACAGAATATCTGACTTTAGTTTTGTAGTTTGAGTCAGCCTCGTCTTGTTTAACCTATTCTCTGCATTTCCCTTTTCTAACTGCAGTTCAGTGTCATAGGAAAATTTTGGGACTGGAAACATACGAGGTCTATTAGAAAAGTATCCGACCTTATTATTTTTTTCAAAAACCATATGGATTTGAATCACGTGTGATTACATCAGACATGCTTGAACCCTCGTGGGCATGCGAGAGTTTTTTCACGCCTGTCGGTTACGTCATTCGCCTGTGGGCAGTCTTTGAGTGAGGAGTCGTCCACCCGCTCGTCGATTTTTTCATTGTTTAGGAATGGCTCAGAGACTGTTGCTTTGTTTGATAAAATTTTTTTCAAAACTGTAAGGCACAACTGAGTGGACACCATTCAATAAATTCAGCTGGTTTTCGGTAAAAATTTTAACGGCTGATGAGAGATTTTTGTCTGGTAGTGTCGCTTTAAGGACGGTCCACGGCGCCTGACGGCGATCTGCGCTTCGAGGCGGCAGCGTCTCGCCGTTTCAAGTTGAAAACTTCCACATTTCAGGCTCTGTTGACCCAGTAAGTCGTCAGAGAACAGAGAACTTTCAGAAGAAGTCGGCATGAGGAGTTTATTCAGACATTCCATTATTAACGGTCATTTTGTAATGAAAGAACGTGCGGGCAGAGTCGCATGTCGGGCTGGACCCGACCGCGGGGGGTCGCGGCAGGAAAAACACCTCCGTTGGAAATCTTAACGGGCAAGTTGGAACATGCCCAAGCTGTTAAACAATTTCTCAGTTACTCACTTGTTGAAAGCCATTAAAAGCCGCCTGAATTCTACAAATGGTTTTCAACACGGAGGTGTTTTTCCTGTCGCGGCGCACACAGATTTGTCGAGTCGTCACGGAAACGACTCGGCGAATTTGCGCGTACGTCTTTCATTAAAAAAATGTCCTTAAACAGTGGAATGTCCGCATAAATTCCTCATGCCGGCCTCTTCTGAATCTTCTCTGTTCTCTCACGATGTCCTGGGTGAATTAAGCCTTAAATTAGGATGTTTTCAGCTCAAAACAGGCCGACGACAGCGCCTGGAAGCGCTGCAGGACGTCCCACTCCGTGGGAAGTCCTTACACCGACAGAAACACCCCATAATCTCTCATCAGCCGTTAAACTTTTCACAGAAAACCAGCTTAATTTCTCGAATAGTGTCCACTCGGATATTCCTCACAGGTCCAGAAAAAAGTTTGATAAAGCAATGCGCGCCGTCTCGAGCAGCGTGTGAAACAAAGCAATTCAGCCGAGAGGGTGGGACCACATCTCACTCAAGGCCTGCCCACAGGGAAATGACGTCACCGACACGCGTGAAAAAACTCACGCATGTGCACGAGGGTTCAAGCATGATTGGTGTAATCGCACATCATTCAAATCCATATAGTTAAAAAAAAATAAAAGGGTCGGTTTATTATCTAAGAGACCTCGTATTTCTCTTCTTGTGGATGAGCTGGATGGTGAAGAAAAGATCTCTGTGTCATCTGAATTGCAGAAAGACAATTGAGCAGATTGTGTGTCACAAAACCTGTGACATTGCATCCTTGGCTGTTATCATCAGTTATTGGGATGACCTTGATAGTTGTCAGATCCTCAAGTTCCACCGTCGATGTTACATTCACAAATGCATCTCCAACGTCTTTGAGTCTTTGTCTCGGTACTGTCGTCTGAATTCCCCATTCAAACCACACACTTTCCTGACCATCCAGGAGTTTCTCCATTGTCTCTGGAATTCCAGCAGGCAAAATAAGCTTCCTGGTGTCATCGTGCTTCAAAATAATCCACAACTTGGCCGGCATTGTCACTGCTGTGTCACCCAATACAGCTCTATGAAAAAACAACAATTATTACAAATACTGATATACACCAAATATTGTAAATGTAAAGTTTTTCCAAATGTGAAATAAGTTGTAAGTGTGTTGCACAACTGCATCATTTATGCATTAATATTAACCCTTTAGGCGGCAAATTTTTTGATTGGCCTTTTCGAAAAAAAAAAAGTAAAAATATCTAATAGTAAGCTAAATATTCAATGCAGCCGATCTGCTCTGTGTCAGTCTGATCTCATCCGATCTCATATATACATAGACTGCATTTATATAGCGCTTTTCCATCTGCATCAGCTGCTCAAAGCGCTTTACACATCAATGCCTCACATTCACCCCGCTGTCAGGCTGCTGTCATGCAATGCGCCCACTACACACCAGGAGCAACTAGGGGATTAAGAACCTTGCCCAAGGGTCCTTAACAATTTTCCAGTCACGCTACGATTTGAACCGAGGATCCTCTGGTCTCAAGACCAAAGCTTAACCACTAGACCACCACCTCCCCTCAATAACAATCAATCAATCAATCAATCAATTTTTTATATAGCGCCAAATCACAACAAACAGTTGCCCCAAGGCGCTTTATATTGTAAGGCAAGGCCATACAATAATTATGTAAAACCCCAACGGTCAAAACGACCCCCTGTGAGCAAGCACTTGGCTACAGTGGGAAGGAAAAACTCCCTTTTAACAGGAAGAAACCTCCAGCAGAACCAGGCTCAGGGAGGGGCAGTCTTCTGCTGGGACTGGTTGGGGCTGAGGGAGAGAACCAGGAAAAAGATATGCTGTGGAGGGGAGCAGAGATCGATCACTAATGATTAAATGCAGAGTGGTGCATACAGAGCAAAAAGAGAAAGAAACAGTGCATCATGGGAACCCCGCAGCAGTCTACGTCTATAGCAGCATAACTAAGGGATGGTTCAGGGTCACCTGATCCAGCCCTAACTATAAGCTTTAGCAAAAAGGAAAGTTTTAAGCCTAATCTTAAAAGTAGAGAGAAGCTAAGAAGCTCAGAAGCTAAGCAGTGTGGCATCTGATTAGTACTTGGATGGGAGACCTTTTTGGAACACCAAAAACTGGAGTTGCGTCAGGAAGGGTATCTGGCATAAAATACCAATGCAGAATCTGGCTGTATCCGCTTTGGCGACCCTGACCACTAAACGGGAGCAGCCGAATGGACAACAACAAGCTAAATGTTCAATAGTAGCACCGTGTCCCCGACATGCACCATCCATTTTTTTCAACAGTTAAAAGACAGGGAAAGGCCTGTCCCAGCACCTCCACACACACCTCACAGCAAATGACTGTGGTGCAGAATTGCTCCGGTGGCACAGAAAGGGTTAAAACAGACAGTGTTAACCCTTTATACCAGGCATCCAGGTTCTTTAGAATGAAATGCAGAGTCTCTTGCACAACAATCATATGAAATTTTACAAAACTCCGGAAGTCCAGACAGCGATCCATGTGCTACCACCATTCCAATTCTGTAGTTTAAACCATTATAGAAAACATTTTTGGCCAAGTTCACAGTGTCCATATATGGGTACTGGTGTTTCAGTGCCAGTGTTATATCTTCATTAACAATATCAAAGGGCACTGTTGAAACCTCACTGACCTCTAAAGATGGTTTTGGAAGCCTACAGATGTGTAGATTATGTGCAGTCTGAAATTGATGTCTTTTTGCTAATGAATACAATACATTTTTGTAACAATTTGTATGATGGATCACTCTTTTGAAGAAGCTATGTTTTGCTTCGAATCTCATAGTCCACAGTGCAACAAGATGGCCAAACTGGATAAGCTGTGGATGATGCTCAAAGTAATGGTGTTTAGGAAGTATTCTTTCATGAGGGAATACTTCTTGAAATACTGTCTGTGTTCTGATATTTTGAAGTCAAGATAACAAATTGAGTCCTCAGTGTGAACAGGTGCAACAACAAGGTCGACAGTGGCTCATTTGCAGGAACTCTGGGTCTAATCAAGAGAGGAAGAAATCTCAACAGGCTCCAGTTCTCGTGTGCATTTCCTCCAATTGGTCTCTTTGTTGCGCAGGTTTGGGGTACAATATGGGGACGGTTTGTCTTATCAGTCCATTTAAATGGAAACTTTATTGCCTCTTGAATGAGGCAGTTTGAATATGGGACAGTGTAAAATATTGTTTTGAAATTAGCACAGTAAGACAAAAGAGCAATCTCAACAGGTCAGTCCCTTCAAACAAATCATGAACAACGTCTGGGGGAAAACGTGTCAAATTAAAATATGACAAAGTCTCTGACAACACACACTTCCTTTTTACACCAAAATGGCTAGCCAGTGAATTTTCTTCAATAGCTTTAAGATGAGAAGCATGAATTTCCTTGCTCCTCGGACAAAATGCTCCTGACTTAACTTCTTTTAATTGAATATCTACATTTTCTGTTGTATAAAATCTGCAAAAGTGTCTGCTTGAAAGGTTTTCCACAAAGCCTGCAAAACTATGTGCACCAAGATTGTCTGCTAAAACACAGTGAACAAAGCCTTTCACATTGTTTCCTAATTTGCCTATAAACAGACCAAGCAGAGGGAAAAAATATGGAATCACTCAATTCTGAGGAAAAAATTATGGAATCACCCTGTAAATTTTCATCCCCAAAACTAACACCTGCATCATATCAGATCTGCTCATTAGTCTGCATCTAAAAAGGAGTGAACACACCTTGGAGAGCTGTTTTTTTCCTGTGCTTGGTCTAAAAAAGTAACCGTTACTGACTGCCACAATCTTTTTTTCTTGATTTCTTATAGTGTTTCTTAAAGCCAGAAAGTTGCCATTTGAAATGACTTTAGTTTTGTGTCATGTCTGTGATCTGCTTTTTTTCTACAAAATTAAACAACTGAATGAACATCCTCTGAGGCCGGTGATTCCATAATTTTTGCCAGGGGTTGTATAATATCCTAAGGGCAATAAGGACTTCAATAACCATAGCACTTGACATCCTTACTGTGAATTAGCACTGCTAAATATATATTAGCCAGTGATGAGTGACAAGTAGCAGGTAAGTTACCCAAAGTCCAATATGCGCCACAGACTTTATATTTTCTTCTGGAGGTACTGAGAGAGTTACAGATTTCAAAGTTGTCTGAATACAAATAAACTGAAATAGCACAGACATTTGAAAAAATAGTTTTCTTTGTAATTACTACCAGCATAAAATGACTTGTACTGTATTTCATCTGACTGAATTTGATGAAGATATTTAAATTGATGGCAATATCTAGAAATGTTTCACAGCTTAAAATCTGCTGTAAGGATTTTAGTGTAGAGATGTATTGAAATCATTTTCTGTTTTGGCGGTGGGGCACAAATTCTACTGGTTCAACAATATCAAAATGTTTCTTATACTATGTCTTTTTCTTCCAAGCAGTGGAAAGTGAGCCGTGACTTCCAAGAGTGGCTGCAACTGGATGTGATTTACAAAGAGCAGATACTAGATCTTGCACAACTGATTTATCTATACAACAGTTACCATTCTGCAAGTGCTGAACGACAGATTGATAGATAAGAGGGACAGAAGCAGTGCTCATAATTTTCATGATTTTCCTTTAGAAATCATTGGTTGTCTGGACTGGAAATTTCAGTTAAACCTCTGGGTTTAACCAATCAGAAACTTTACCAATAGAGTCTCCAATTGGACAAGCTACTAGTACAGTTTCCATTGATTACAAGTTCTTACTTTCTTACCCCACTCTGTGAAAGGATGCCACGATCCCGCTATTGGAGTCATCAACCTCCACAGTGAACTGACGACTAGGGTCTGGCTGAACAAGGTTGGAAGCAGTAGTGAACAGGTTTTTGAGACATGTGAAGGCCTGAGCATCAGCAGGTGTCCAACTAAATGGTGTCTTTGAAGATGTGAGAGCAGTGAGAGGTGAGGCTACCTGACTGTAGGTGGAGGTGGGGAGGTGATGGTCTAGTGGTTAAGGTGTTGGGCTTGAGACCAGAAGATCCTGGGTTCAAATCCCCGCCTGACTGGAAAATCACTAAGGGCCCTTGGGCAAGGTCTTTAATCCCCTATTGCTCCCGGTGTGTAGTGAGCGCCTTGTATGGCAGCACCCTGACATCGGGGTGAATGTGAGGCATAATTATAAAGCGCTTTGAGCGTCTGATGCAGATGGAAAAGCGCTATATAAATGCAGTCCATTTACTGTAATTGTGTATGAATTTGAGTTAAAAGTTAGCAAACCCGAGAAATCATTGCAGTTGTTTGAGTAAGGTCGGGACCAGCCTATCAGCTATGGCATGGATCTTTTTTGGGTCAGGTTGGATTTGTCCATTTGCTGTAATAAACCCTAAGAATGAAACAGATGACAAATGGAAAGTACATTTTTCTGCCTTGACAAAAAGTCATTTCTCCCACAGCTGTTGGAGTACCTGACAAATGTGTGTCTGATGTCCCTCTATGCTTTTGGAGAAGATATGCATGTTGTCTAAATAGACAACCACAAATCAGTCCAGCATGTCCCGCAGTACATCATTGACAAGGGCTTGGAAGGTTGCAAGAGCATTGGTAAGCCCGAAGGGCTTTACCAGATATTCAAAATGACCCAGAGGGGCCTACAAGGCAATTTTCCACTCATCTCTCTCCCTTATATGGACCAAATGATAAGCATTACGGAGATCAAGTTTGGTGAATATGGAAGCCCTGTGTAAAGGTTCAAAAGTGGAGGTGAGGAGGGGAACAGCATACTGGTTCTTAATGGTGATGTTGTTTAAAACAGTAATCAATACAGACATGGAGAGTGCCATCCTTCTTCCCTATGAAGAACAAACTGGTAACCACCGGGGAGAAATGCGTGGCTGATCCCTGAAACCAGAGACTCTTGAATGTACTGTTCCATCGAGTTGCGTTCCCACTGGTTCAGACTGAATAACCTGCTGGATGGTAGGGTGGATCCAGGAAGCAAATCGATGCAACAGTCATAAGGACAGTGAGGGGTTAGTGACAGGAACTTCTCTTTACAAAAACAGGAGGTAGGTCATGATAAACAAATCCAGTGGCATGTCAGAGAGTGGGACAGTGGACTAGCTATTGGGTATGGCAGATCACTGCTGTTGACACAGACTTCACTGAAGTTATTAGGCTCAAGTTTGTTATCAGTCCTTGGGTCCCAATACTGGGGAAGACCCCACAGCTCCGGACAATGTTAAAGAGCTTTAATCTGGCCAGCTGGAATTTGGGATCTGTGGATTTGATCATTTCATTTAGGATGTTGACACCATAAGTGAATTTGATTTTGTCCTGCATTTTTTTTTTTAGGGTCATGGGCCATCTAGTGGGTTCTGGTCATCTTTGATGTCTGACTCTCAGCTTTGACATTTGTTCTCTTTGATTTCCTCTATTGGACCAAATGTCTTGGTGAAGTGGTTTACCCACACAGCTCCAATTTCTTCTGACACATCTTCATGTTTTTGGTTATTTATGCTGTTCTATTTTTTCTAGAATCTCATTGTTTTTATGGACTCTTCCATAGTGTGTAGCTGGTTTCTAACATGTTGCTCTTGTGTTTTTTTTTTTTTTTAATCCTGTTTTTATTTTTTCCTTTCGTGAAGCCATGTGTTCTGGTCATCTGGATCTCTGTGTTTTAGGTTTCATATGTTTCTTAATTTCTTTCTGAGATTTTTGCATTCATCGTCAAACCATTTGTCCTGGTTGTGGTTGTTTTTGGCCTTTTTCTTTGGGGCTTTTAGGTTTGCTCGAGATGCTGAAAGGTCAAATATATTATTATGGTTTTCTGCTGCCTTGTTTCCACCTTCACTGTTATGTTCAAATGTTTTTTTTTTTTTCCAGAAACTGCTCAATAAGCAGTTTGATATGTTGCTGATTCTGTATTATTTTCTTTCCATTTGTAGTCTGTTTTGATCGTGTGTAGTTGGGATTGTTGTGAAAGTTCCTGATTTGGAGTTGATCTGTTCAGATAGAGTGTAGTTTTACAGTGATCTGATCAGGGTGTTAGTGGGCTGACTGTGAATGCTCTGAGAGACACCAGGCTGAGGTCACTGATTAAGTCATCTACTGTGCTGTCACCCAGAGATGAGCTGTAAGTGTGTTTACGTAGAAGTCTCCCCTCACTCTACTGTTGACTATGAACAGACCCAGTGAACACCTTAGTTTTGGAGTTATAATCCATGTTTGTTGGTTGTTTTGTCATAGTTGAGTCTTGGGGCAGATTGGGGGGATGATGTTTCTTCCTCCTGGTAGGTGTTTGCCCCCCTGGATGCTGAAGGTTTCAGGTCCTTGTCCTGTTCTGACATTGAGGTCTCCACAGACTACAATGTGAGCATGAGCCTGGAAATGGTTAATTTCCACCTTTCTCTCTGTCTTTGAAGACCTGTGTTGGGAGTTCTTTGATGTGCTCATTGTGAGGGACTCACAGTCAGTGAGGAAATATGATTACATGCTTTCATTTAACTACATTCTGTTCAGTTCCACCTTCAACAGCGCACATATGTCTTTAAACAGGCAAAATCTGCTAAATTCTGCTAAATGTGATGTCATATATCCATCAGAACCAACATGCATAAGGACATTTATGTGCTCAATCAATGTGCAGATCGACCTCAGATCTGCTGAGGACACCCCAAGTGAAAAATGCAAGGGATCAGCTGAAAGTTCTTACAATGTTTTTGCCAAACAAATCAAATCAAATCAAAGGATACACTCTGCTGTCCCTGCAGGACATTGCTGCGTCATGGAGGAAAGGCTTTTCCAGCCGGTTCCAGTGCATGAATAATCAATGTGCACGATTTTCTGAGCCAACGTGACCCTTAATTGGAGTAAGTGGGCATAGAAAATGGATGGATTATACACTGGACAAGGAAGATAGGACACTCGATCCAGCAGGGACATCATTCTCCGTGAGTGGGCTGTAATTTCAATTTATTTTCAATTTATTTAGTTTATATAGCACCAAATTGCAACAAAGTTGCCTCAAGGCGCTTCACACAAGTAAGATCTAACCTTACCAACCCCCCAGAGCAAGAACACAAGCGACGGTGGTAAGGAAAAACTCCCTCTGATGATAGCAAGAAACCTCAAGCAGACCAGACTGACCTTCTGCTTGGGCCATTCAAACAATTACAAGGTTCTTACAAAGTTTTACAAAACACAACATAACACAACAAAAAATGATGCATTTGATGAGAAGTCAATGCAGGCATCGAGTCCACAGGCAGGTGTCCTCCAGCAGTGTTCTTGCCATTCAGTGGGCCTGTTTCCATGTCAGAGTCCGTTCCACATTCCACCTTCCACGTTCCACATCCATTTTAGAAATTATGCAGTTGTCAAATCCTGCAGTGACATTGTGATATCATGCTCACCTCGGACAGAGAGAAAATTAAAGCAGAATCACTCGGCCAGAAAAAATACACCTAGCAACAGGACAACAGGGAAAATACGAAGGTGACCAATAAAATTATACATGGACTGGCCCCTCCCTACTTAGCTGACCTAATTAAACCCTACGTACCAGCCTGGACTCTGTCTTCTCAGGGTGCAGGACTATTTGGTGTTCCTAGGGTGAATAAAAAGTCTGTGGGTCACAGAGCTTTCTCTTATCGTGCCCCTGTTCTGTGGAATGATCTCCCTGCATCAATAAAACAGTCAGATTCTGTAGAGACTTTCAAGTCCAGACGTAAGATGCACTTATTTTCCCTTTTGTATGGCTAGCATACTGACATAACATGGTACTATGCTTCCTATCCTTTAAAATTAATTATATAACTAAACAGAGTGGGTCTCAGCCTCAACTTTATGTAAATTCTGGGTCTGTTACTGAAGCTTAGGGCTAGCAGCCAGCGGTAAATTCAGTCTAAATTTATTTCATTTTTAAAGCTACCCTTAGAGATAGCGTGAGAAGTTCGGTCATCCGTGGGGAGCTTGGAGTAGAGTCACTGCTCCTTCACGTTGAAAGGAGCCAGCTGAGGTGGTTCAGGCATCTGGTAAGGATGCCTCCTGGGTGCCTCCCAAGGCAGGTGTTCCAGGCACATCCATCTGGGAGGAGACCCCGGGCAAGACCCAGGACTAGGTGGAGAGATTATATCTCCACACTGGCCTGGGAATGCCTCGATATCCACCAGTCAGAGGTGGTCAATGTAGCACAGGAAAGGGAAGTCTGGGGTCCCCTGCAGGAGCTGTTGCCCCCGCGACCTGAACCTGGAAAAGCGGTTGAAGATGAGTGAGTGAGTGGGACACAAAGTAGCTCTGTGCCCTGAGAACACAGAGCCCAGGCTGGTTTGTAGGTCTTGATTAGGTCAGCCCAGTAAGGAGGTGCTAGTCCATGAATAATTTTATAGGTTAATAGCAGAACCTTAAAATCCAATCTCACAGAAACAGGAAGCCAGTGAAGAGATGCCAAAATGAGTGTAATGTGGTCAAACTTTCTGCTTCCTGTCAACAGTCTGGCAGCAGCATTTTGAACTAATTGGAGACCCCTAATGCTGGACTGCGGTAAATCAGAAAATAGAACATTGCAGTCGTCCAGTCTAGAAGAAAAAATGCTGTAAGCTATATTATTGGGTTTTTTTTTTTTAATTTATTGATTATTATTCTATTATGTATTTGATTCTATTTTGCCAATATTGGGAACAGTAGGGGAATTTCCACAGTCTATTGACATGTATAAAAGCAAGAAAATAAGAGCTAAGCACTTGTGTGCAAATGTGTCATTGGTCTTCAGCTGCGTGTGGCCACTTCAGTGAGATACCAGCTGAGACAATGTCACTCCTTCACATGTTTGGTCACTAATTTGTATCTCCAACTGCTCTTTAACAGTCACACCCAGTGAGATAGGACCCCAAGGAAAGAACTTGTACCAGCTGACCAGACAAAGCGACTGACTGGAAAGGACATTCAATAGGTGACAGTGATAAAAGAAGCAGATGGATATATGTAGACCAAAAGGGTGCACTGAGGAGAAAGAGGGAGCATTTTGAGGAGCTGATGAATTGAAAAACATTAGACAGAGAAAAACCTGGATGATGTGGAGAGAATAAAACAAGAAGTGCAAGGGTTCAATAAAGATGAACTGAGGGCAAGTATGAAGAGGATAAACCTGGGAAAGGCTGTTGTTCCAGATGAAATTCCAGTGGAGACATGGAAATGTCTACGACAGATGGCAGTGGAGTTGCTATCGAGATTGCTTAATAAAATCTTGGAAAGTCAGAGGATACGTGAGGAGTGGGGAAGAAGTGTGCTGGTTCTAATTTTTAAGAACAAGGGTGATGTGCACAGCTGCAGAAACTACAGAGGCATAAAGTCAGCCACATCATGAAGTTATATGAAAGAGTACTATATGTTACATGCATACAACAAAATGTGTGATCTGCATTTAACTATCCTAATTATAGTTAGACACAATAAAACCACTCGGAGCAGTGGGCAGCCACAGTCCAACACCCGGTGACCAACTCCAGATGAGAAGATACTGCTTGGTCAGGGGTAGAGAAAGGTGCAGACCCTAAATAAGCAGGAATGACAGATGTATCAGAGGATAAGATTGGATAGCATCAAGGATCGACTCGGAGCCCTTTGTTGTTTGCAACGGTGATGGGCAGGTTGACGGATGAGATCAGACAGGAGTCTCCATGGACAATGATGTTTTCAGAAGTTGTGATCTGTTGTGAGAGTAGAGAGTGGGTTGAGACTAGCCTAAAGAGGCAGCGATATGCTCTGGAGAGAAGGGAAATAAAATTCAGTAAGAGCAAGACTGAGTACATATGTGTGAATGGCCTGAGGGCATCATGAGGTTGCTAAGAGTAGTGGTCATGAAGTTAGATGGTTTTTAATAATGCAGGCCAGGTTCAAATCCTGGCCTGGACAACCTATGCTGCATGTCTTTGCCTTTTAGCTGTCACTGTAATAATGTATAAAAATTACACCCCCACCCCCATGAAAATGTGGTGATTTCCAGTTATTGAAACTGAATGAAAGTCTTTTCACAGCAGAATGGAAGCAGTGTTGATTGTGATTGACACTTAGATTTGGTGCAGCAGACAAAGTAGCATCAGCATGCAACTATTTTTCATTTAATTATTTTAAAAAGTAAAGGGGATGCAGGAAATAAGGGAAGGAGGGATATACATGCAGAATGAGCCAGAGTGTTCGACCTGCCACTGGAAGAGGATTTACAAAACAGACTCATCGCCCCAATCTGCCTGACATGCATATTAAGTCTGTAGGAGTTAACACACATCCTCAGCCTACCAGCCAACAATGCACTTACACAGGAACACATTTACATGTTCATGGAGGACCTCCACTAATGCTCCGCCGCCATCTCTGGGAGTGTGCATTTCTGCATTTGTTCAAATCTGTCACTGTGTGTTAATGTGCATTCATGAGCGTTAACAGTGGGTTCTGCCACAATAGAGTGCTCCAGTAAACAGTGGGAAGCAGCTATTACAATCAGGGTCTTACATTTAACACTCAGGACAATCATTTGGGTTCAGTGAAAGCAGCGGCCTGGAAGAGAACTCAGCAGGAACGGGGAGGGCAGCTCTGCCTATTTCCACCCAGTTACTGTTCATCCCACTGTCTTGCAGAGTTGGAGAGCAGATAATAAATGTACAAAACACTGATTGACCTGCTTACAGATTCAGTCACAGATTGTGCTTCAGTGCCAAGCTGCATGACTTTGATCCTTGGTTGTTGTAGTTATTCTGCTAATTAATGGGACAGAATAATTGTTCAACCAGTACTTTATAGCCATGGGCAGTGCAATTTTTACATCTTAGTTTACACTGTAAATAACATGTCTATTGTCTCTTGCACCTCATTGTGCATATATTTTATTTGTATTTGTTCCCAAGCGCCTTGGGGCAACTGTTTGTTATGATTTGGCGCTATATAAATAAAATTGATTTGATTTGTATTTATTTTATCTTTTATATTTAATCTTTGCTGCTACTATCTGGTTGTCACCAACAACGTTTTGTCTCTCTTATCTGATCTTATTTTTTACTAGCATTTTTGTTGATTTTGACAAAGTTCAGATTGAGGAGAAAAGATCTCACAGAACTGTCCCTGGTCCTGATTGGCAATCATCAAGGTGAACCTGTTGTTGGGAAGGTGTCGTGACACGGACCCACAACAGGGGACGTTAATGAACGGACAATGGATAAGCCAAAAAGTAACAATTTAATGTTGTGAAGTGCACAACGAAGTACAGACAATAACAATAGTGCGGAATCAATCATACACAAGGTGGCGTGTGGCAGGCTCGAAGATAGAAGACGTCTGGTGATAGAAGAGCTGGAACCCACACAGCTTCCACCACCAACGGATCTGAAGAACACCGGAGCCGCCAAGCCCTGCGCCCCAGGTGGCTACTGTCTTCAGCAGTCAGACCCGGTACTGCTGGCAGAGAACAGAAACAGTTTGATGAGTGTGAGTACGCACACTCAGTAATCCCACAGTCTGTGTTCAGTTAGGAGGGAGAACCTCCACCTCCAATCACACACTCGTACAGCTCCTTGTGAAACCACTTATCTGGTTGGGGTGTGAGGCGAAGCCGTCGCGGTCCACACCAAACACCAATACAGCAGACAAGGACACGTCACAGGAAAACGGCTGTAAATGAGATCAGACTCTTGTTCAGTTTAAGCAGAGAAATTACCTGTATGGTAGATGATTTCTCGGCGAGGAGGTGGAGTTGCAGTCCGGCCTTTATGGTGATGGTGATGGGTTGAATGAGTGACAGCTGGTGCTGATGAAGAGCGACAGCTGTCACTCCCAGTGGCTCCGGCGCCCTCTCGTGCTTGAAGCCCGCACTCCAAGCAGGGCGCCATCTGGTGGTGGTGGGCCAGCAGTACCTCCTCTTCAGCGGCCCACACAACACCTGTGATCCATTACCTCACAAAAATAACCAAGTGTCTTCCGCAGCCAGGTGTTATATTTGAGGACCACTGAACTCATCTAATCAATACAGGCCTCAGCATTGAGACGTGCATGGAACACTCAAGTTTGGGAGCATGAGCTGATGTGCTTTATTGCAACCAAGACATCACTAAATCACTTTGCATCCTGTTGTTGTATAATGTGTAGCTGTATATCCAATGTGTTACTGTATGTGAAATAGATAGATAGATAGATAGATAGATAGATAGATAGATAGATAGATAGATAGATAGATAGATAGATAGATAGATAGATAGATAGATAGATAGATAGATAGATAGATAGATAGATAGATAGATAGATAGATAGATAGATAGAGTTCTTTATTGTCATTCCAACACATGACAAAATGCGGAAGCTCTCTGCAATTAATGTAAAAAAAACAAAAAAAAACCAAGCAGTCATATACAAGCCCTTGTTCCGCACGACTGCCTACACAGGTCAGCGCGTCCCCTTGTGACCAGATTTGGGCATGTGTGTAGAGGGGCAACCACTCATCACAGAGTTCAAATTTCAAGCAAATCACGAAATGGGACACAATGGCGGCGCACATGGTTGCTGTGGCTTACGGCTCTCCATTTCAGTGCTATTTTCCTTTTTTCTTGCTTTTCTTCCTTTTGTGCATTTTCGGTACTGCGGAAATCCTGTACACCCGCCAGATGCTTTTGGATATCGGAGACGAACATCAGATATCTGTTTTGAGTGACTTTCACTACAAGCACAACATCCCAGACGACATAGCAAGACCACCGGGCTCTCCGTGGATTGTTGTCGGGTCTAGGAGGCGACACAGACGGAGGAGGGAGAGGAAGCAGAAGCGGGTCATAGGTCCGGTGTTATGCTAAGGCTAAGGAAACAACCACACAAGCCACCTCTACCAAGCCTGTATCTCTGCAATGCCCGATCCCTGGTGCATAAAACGGACGACCTGGAACTACAACTCGCTGGAAACTGCTACATTCGTGATCACTGTGTTCTGATTATCACTGAAACCTGGCTTCAGCCGGGAATTCCTGATGCTAGCGTGCAGCTAGCAGGCCGCACTCTGCTCTGCTGGGACAGGACTGAGGACTCCGGTAAGAGTAAAGGAGGGGGGCTCTGTATGTATGTGGACGAAAACTGGTGTAACAACGGGACAATCATAGACAATCACTGTTCCCCGGACATCGAGTACATGTCTGTAAAATGCCAGCCTTTCTTTCTGCCGAGAGAGCTAACTGTTGTGATCATCACAGCTGTGTACATACCACCCGACGCTAGTGTAAACACAGCACTCTCTCTCCTACTGAACACCGTAAACAAACAGCAGCAGGCTCACCCTGACGGTGTTCACATAATCGCAGGGGATTTTAATAAGGCCAACTTGAAGACTGTACTCCCGAAGTTCTACCAGCATGTCAAGTGTTCTACCAGGGGAGAGAACACTCTTGATCATGTCTACACAAATATCAAGCACGCATACAGAGCCATACCCCTCCCCAAACTCGGCCAGTCAGACCATCTTTCTTTCCTGCTTTCCCCAGCCTACACCCGCCTCAGACGCAGTGCCACACCCACTACAAAGACTGGTACAACCTGGCTTGAAAATGCACTCTCCCAGTTACAAGACTGCTTTGAACAGACGGACTGGGACTTATTCGAACATCAGGAACTGGACACATTCACGGGAACCATACTGGACTATATCCAGTTCTGTGTAAGGAATGTGACTGTGGACAAAAGCATCCGGGTCTTCCTAAACTCCCCAGGGCCCGCCACACAGCCTTCAGGTCTGGCGACAGAGCTCTGTACAGCGCTGCTCGAGCTAACCTGAAAAGAGAAATGAGAAGGGCCAAAGAGGACCACAGGTTGCGCATAGAGGCACACCTGGCCAGCAACAACACATAGGAGGTGTAGCAGGGCATAAAAGACATCACAAACTACACGGGCTGTGATGTGCCATCAGGAGACTTGAGTGCGCCACTGGCAGAGGAGCTAAACTATTTCGTTGCCCATTTTGATACACATCAGCAGCACTCATCTGCTAAAGCTCTGCCACCGCCCCCACTGCTGTCCTGCTCCACTCCACTCACTGTAGAGGAGCATGAGGTCAGACGGGTGCTCCTGGCAGTGAATCCTAAGAAAGCCGCCGGCCCAGATGGAGTACCTGGCAAGGTGCTCAGAGCGTGCGCCTACCAGCTTGCTCCCACCTTCACCAGGATCTTCAACTTCTCTCTGGACCAGGCAGTTATCCCATCCTGCCTCAAAGCAACCACAATAATAGCTGTGCCGAAGAAGTCTCCCATCACCAGCCTGAATGATTACCATCCCGTGGCCCTTACTCTGGTAGTCATGATGTGCTTCGAGAGACTAGTTCTCCAACACATCAAGGTCTATCTTCCTCCAGACTTTGACCCTCACCAGTTCGCATACCGTGTGAACAGATCCACGGAGGACGCCATCGCGGTAGCTCTCCACTCTGCGCTGAGCCACCTGGAGCAGCAGCAGAGCTACGTTTGGATGCTCTTTGTGGATTACAGTTCAGCCTTCAATACAATAAGCCCGGACATTCTCACTACAAAACTGGCCATTCTCGGCCTCCCCCCTCTCACATGTGCCTGGATCAAGGACTTTCTGACCAACCGGCCTCAGACTGTGAGACTTGGCCCCCACCTCTCCTCCACCCGCACGCTGAGCATTGGCTCCCCACAGGGCTGTGTGCTGAGCCCCCTCCTATACTGCCTCTACACCTACGACTGCAGTTCGGCCCACCAAAACAACCTGGTCGTCAAGTTTGCTGATGAAACCACTGTGGTTGGACTCATCTCTAAGGGTGATGAGACAGCTTATAGAGAGGAGGTCCTGAAGCTGGCAGCCTGGTGTTCAGAGAATAACCTCGTACTGAAAACCAAGGAAATTATCATTAACTATAGGAAGCACAGCATCGACCCAGCCCCCCTTTTCATCAATGGCGAGCGTGTGGAGAGGGTTCACACCTTCAAGTTTCTCGGCGTCCTCATCTCCGATGATATCTCCTGGTCTGTGAACATCACAGCAGTCACCAAGAAGGCTCAGCAGCGGCTACACTTCCTGAGAGTCCTCAGGAAGCACAAGCTAGACTCCAGCCTGCTGACCTTCTATCGAACATCCATTCAGAGCCTGCTGACATACTGCATCACAGTATGGTACGGCAGCTGTACCGCTGCAGACAGGGAGGGGCTCCAGAGAGTTGTAAAGACAGCCCAAAAGATCATTGGCGGCCCTCTCCCCTCCCTGATGGACATTTACAGCTCCCGCTGCCTTAGCAGAGCCCTAAACATCACTAAAGACAGCTCTCACCCTGGCTTTGAACTGTTTGACCTGATGCCCTCAGGGAAGCTCAACAGGTGTATTAAGACCAGAACAAACAGACTCAAAAACAGTTTCTTTCCCAAAGTGGTAACCATCCTGAATTCCCGCATGTACTGACGATAATGTGCAACATTCCATCCCATAATGTGCAATATTTATTATTTTTAACAATGTATATAATAACATACTTATTCTGCAATGTACATACCATCCAGGACCGTGCACCTTACCTTCTAATGTTTACATCGTATATATATATATTTTTTTTTTTTTGATACTTATTATTTGATATTGCTGCTTTTCTTCTTACTTGCCTGCACTGATTTGGAGTTGGCTTTTAATCTTGTTGTATATCGTATAATGACAATAAGAGGCATTCTATTCTATTCTATTCTATTCTACAATGCATGAAGGAGTTATGACATGTCGATGGTTCATCCACTAGGGGACACTCAGTGTACAAACAGAAGGGCCAGGTGTGTTCAGGGTCCAACCGGCATCACACATGTGAAGTTGCAATTCAATCAGGTAATGCATGAAGGAGTTATGACATGTTGATGGGTCATTCAGTAGGGGACACTCAGAGCACAGAGGGGTCAGGTGTGTGCGGAGCAGACAATAATCACACAGTTCAAGTTTCAAGCAAATCAGTCAATGCACAAAGGAGTTATGAGAAGTCGATGGTTCATCCACTAGGGGACACTCAGTACACAAACAGAGGGGTCAGGTGTGTTAAGGGGCTGACTCTCATTACACATGTGAAGTTTCAAGTCAATCAGGTGATGCATGAAGGAGTTATCATGGCTTGATTTTCCATGGCAAAGGGTAAAATGGCGGTGCCATAGCGGCCACACCCTTCAATATCGAGAAAAGCTTTCAATAACTTTTGATCAGTATCATCTCTAGATGCTCTGAAAGAAATTTGAAGTGCACTGGATAAAATCCCTAAGAGGAGTCTGTTCAAATACAACGTGTGGAAATCACGCCAAAATGACAAGAAAATTCAAAATGGCCGACTTCCTGTTTGGAGTAGACCCATAGTGCAAGAGACTTTTTTGTATGTCTATGCAAGTCACACATGTGTACCAATTTTCATCTCCCTACTCCCAAAAAAAAAACAAAAAAAAACCCTATGGCGAGGGGTTTTTGAAAGTTTCAAGGGGGCGCTATTGACGCATTTTGCCCCACCCATGTGCGACGCCCCATGAATTGTAAGAGGTTGTACTTGCATCTGCTCAACAAATTTGGTTGTTCTGCTGCTGCATTAGCTGATTTCTGCTGAGTTTCTTTGTGATATTCGAGTAGCCTTACCGTAGGAGGAAATAGCTAATCCCATTTTCCAAACTGACCATATTCCTGTACCCAAGTAGCCCACTGTATGATGCCTTCAACAATAGGGCCCACTTCTTTAGTCAGGGCTGTTTCAGTAAATGGTAAATGGACTGCATTTATATAGCACTTTTCCATGTGCATCAGACGCTCAAAGCGCTTTCACCCCAATCCAAGGCGCCCACTACACACCAGGAGCAACTAGGGGATTAAGGACCTTGCCCAAGGGCCCTTAGTGATTTTCCAGTCAGGCTGGGATTTGAACCGAGGATCCTCTGGTCTCAACCCCAACGCTTAACCACTAGACGACCACCTCCCCTAGTCAATCTTGGGGAGATGAGTCACTGCATGAGTTATTTTTCACATCACCCAACCTGTACTGGGTTTTTATAAATCACACCACATTCCCAGTCTCTGTTTAAGGAGTTTTTCTAAACTCTCGCCACTTATCGGTGTCTCCACCGCCATCTTCTCGGGAGCAGAACCTTTCTCCACACAATGTTAAAATCATTGGAGTGATTCAAAACACAGATTTCAAGTATTCTACTGATTATTTTATCAATTGATTGAATAAAGCTGGCTTTTTTTATTGAAGAGTTTTTCCCTCCTTTTTATATCCTTCACTCTTTCACTATTTTCCGTGGTAGTTATTTATCTTTCCACATTGTCATGAGGTTTGTGAAACTTCGACCGGCCATGTGCACAGGCGACATTCAGTCTGCAGGGAAACTACAGACAGAAGGTAAACACCACCTGTGGAATACAGTGTTTTCACACACACACACACACACACACACACACACACACACACACACACACACACACACACACACACACACACACACACACACACACACACACACACACACACACACACACACACACACAACTGTGCAGCTTGTTAGAGACATTAATCCAATATGAAAACCCTGATCCACATATTAAAGACAATTTCTCCCTTTTTTGCTTTATCTGTGGAGGTGGGGAGGAGCCGTCGGTCCAAATGTGGTTTCCCTTTTTTCCTCTTTTTTGATCACACTGCTTCACCTTGAATGCACAGATATTCCATTTCAGATGATCCATGTGGACCCTCTGTCTTTTAAATTTCAATTTTTCAATTTCAATTTATTTTCATTTATATAGTGCCAAATCACAACAGAGTTACCTCAAAGCACTTCACACAGGTAAGGTCTAACCTTACCAACCCCCAAAGCAACTGTGGTAAGGAAAAACTCCCTCTGAGGAAGAAACCTCAAGCAGACCAGACTCAAAGGCAGGAGGATCACCAACACGAATACAACTCCCATCTCTGGATGGAGCTGCACCTTAAACAGAGAGAAAAACAGAATCAGGCATCAGAAAGACAAAAAAAAATACTTTATAATTTGCCAGCATTAAACAAGAAAAACAGAAGAAATACTAAGGTGATCACCGGCCACTAGCCCTAAACTTCACTAAAAGACCCAGAATTTAGGTAAAGTTGAGGCCGCAGCCCGCTCCAATTACTAATAAATGAATTAAAAGAGTAAAAAGTGTAAAACAAAACTGTACCAGTATGCTAGCCATATGAAAGGGAAAATAAGTGCATCTTAAGTCTGGACTTGAAAGTCTCCACAGAATCCGATTGTTTTATTGATGCAGGGAGATCATTCCACAGAACAGGGACACGATAAGAGAAAGCTCTGTGACCAATCAATCAATCAATCAATTTTTTTTTTATATAGCGCCAAATCACAACAAACAGTTGCCCCAAGGCGCTTTATATTGCAAGGCAAGGCCATACAATAATTATGTAAAACCCCAACGGTCAAAACGACCCCCTGTGAGCAAGCACTTGGCTACAGTGGGAAGGAAAAACTCCATTTTAACAGGAAGAAACCTCCAGCAGAACCAGGCTCAGGGAGGGGCAGTCTTCTGCTGGGACTGGTTGGGGCTGAGGGAGAGAACCAGGAAAAAGACATGCTGTGGAGGGGAGCAGAGATCGATCACTAATGATTAAATGCAGAGTGGTGCATACAGAGCCAAAAAGAGAAAGAAACAGTGCATCATGGGAACCCCCCCAGCAGTCTACGTCTATAGCAGCATAACTAAGGGATGGTTCAGGGTCACCCGATCCAGCCCTAACTATAAGCTTTAGCAAAAAGGAAAGTTTTAAGCCTAATCTTAAAAGTAGAGAGGGTGTCTGTCTCCCTGATCTGAATTGGGAGCTGGTTCCACAGGAGAGGAGCCTGAAAGCTGAAGGCTCTGCCTCCCATTCTACTCTTACAAACCCTAGGAACTACAAGTAAGCCTGCAGTCTGAGAGCGAAGCACTCTATTGGGGTGATATGGTACTACGAGGTCCCTAAGATAAGATGGGACCTGATTATTCAAAACCTTATAAGTAAGAAGAAGAATTTTAAATTCTATTCTAGAATTAACAGGAAGCCAATGAAGAGATTTCCAGCAGATTTCCTACTCACCTTAGGGACACAAAATAGTCCTGCACCCTGAGAACGTAAAGCCCGGGCCGGTACGTAAGCTTTAATTAGGTCAGCTAGGTAGGGAGGTGCCAGTCCATGAATAATTTTACAGATTAGTAGCAGAACCTTAAAATCTGATCTCACTGGGACAGGAAGCCAGTGAAGAGATGCCAAAATGGGTGTAATGTGGTCAAACTTTCTGCTTCGTGTCTGGCTGCAGCATTTTGAACCAATTGGAGAGCCCTAATGCTGGACTGCGGTAAACCAGAAAATAGAACATTGCAGTAGTCCAACCTAGAAGAGATAAATGCATGGATCAGGGTCTCAGCATCAGCCATAGACAGGATGGGACGAATCTTCGGTATATTTCGCAGGTGGAAGAAAGCAGTCCTAGTAATATTTTTAATGTGGAGGCCAAAGTACAACGAAGGATCAAAAATTACCCCAAGGTTCCTCACTTTGTCAGTGTGACATATGACACACGAGCCGAGGCTGAGCGTTAACTGGTCAAATTGATGCCGATGTCTCACTGGACCAAGAACCATCATTTCAGTCTTATCAGAGTTTAAAAGTAGGAAGTTTCTAGACATCCAACTTCTCACTGCTGCAATCTTCTAAGGATTTTATGTGAACGAGATTACCAGCAGTTATCGGCATGTATAACTGAGTATAATCTCCATAGCAGTGAAAGGTAATCCCAAAATGCCACAATATGTGCCCAAGGGGTGCTATATAAAGGGAGAAAAGCAGGGGGCCTAAGACAGACCCCTGTGGAACCCCAAATTTCATGTCACTAAGGTTAGAGCTAGTGTTACTGTACAAAACACAGTGAGAACGACTGGTCAGGTATGACATCAGCCATGCAAGGGCACTCCCAGTAATCCCAAAGTGATTTTCCAGCCTATCAAGTAGAATATGATGATCCACGGTATCAAATGCAGCACTGAGAGCAACTTTAACTTTTGACCCCTGTACAAAATGACACTGACCTTTGTCACCATTCTTGCTGTTTTTATCCTGTAACTCCATAGAATTCAGTCACAGATAGTCCAAACTATACCTTTTTGGAATCTTTATGATCAGGCAAATAATGTGGAATATTTTTCAATATGATTGGAGCATCTTTTAATTTTGACCTCTGTGTTATTCTTCAATTGACCCCTACCTGACCACTGATTGAAAAGTCAAGTGGCCAATCATTTTTTTTTTCTTTTCAAAAGAGGATTGTCTGAGGAGTATTTCTGCTGAATTTGATGCTTATATCACCATTTGCAGGATTGTTTCACTTATCTGCTGCACTATTCACACAAGACAAATGGATGACACAGATTTACAATCAGTGGTGGGCACAGCTAACCAAAAAGTTAGCTTCGATAACTGGTAATCAGTTAACTGAAAAGTTATCTTTTTTAACACTAAACGGTCTAAAACCTTTTCAGAAGCTACAGATAACCGATAACTTTCAATTTTACCTCAAATACACTCAACTACTAATAAGCTGATTTTGAATTTAAACACCACCAAAGCATCTAATAGAATCAATGACAATCACAAACCCAAACAGCCAATGCTTCTGTTTTTGTGGACACTGCCCCCTGCTGTACGAAAGTGTCATTTACCCTGACAGAGTATAGTGGTCGTAGGATGAGGTAGAGGTCTTGAAATGGAAAGCAGGTTTGAATTATGGTTTTGCTTTATAAATAAAATTATTCTGGATAGAATAACTACATTAATGTAAACTCTTAAAATGTACAAAGTGATATATAACACATATCTGTTAATTTTAAAATAATGCACTAATTCTGAAGATTTAAACATTAACACACAGATGCCCAAAGGGATTATGGGTAAACTAAGCCTCTGCTCATACTGATTGGTTGATTCATTCATTCTATGTAAAAACCAACACAAGTGAATAAATGTAACATGTGTTGGTGTTTACAAATAAATGTGCTTTTGTAAAATATGCTATTTTTCTCATTTGTATAAAAAAAGAAAGAAATTTTCAAGATCCCACAAGACAGCGCCCAAGCGCACGTGTGATGACATCACAGCTCTATCAGGTTAGGGAGACAAGGTTTCTTTCAATAACAAGAACTGTCAAAAAACTTTCCCGTGTGTGGTTGGAATTGTGTGGCGATAGGAATCGCTGTTTGAATGCTTGAATAACAATGTCAGTCGCACAACGAAATCAAATAACAGTGAAAACATGTTCGGTGTATCAATCAGTCGCTCCGTGAGGCGTCATAACATCTGATCAGTTAGCGGCTCGGTGCAGTGTTATTTCAATCAGTTGCTCCGTGAGGCGTCATAACATCAAGCCTGGTTTATGTGGCAAGATAATTAGACCAATATCGGACCCGATCTTCCCCTTCTGACAATCTTAAGGACGCCCCGACAATCGTGATGACGCTACATATAATCATATCAGATATTCCTGCCATGTGTGGTGTGTTAAGCAGGATGTGAGGAGCTAAATGTGACATGCAGCCAATCAGAAAGTGAGGTGTTTGACCTGGGAATGTTTGTGTGTGAAATCTGTTTGTGTGTTGTTTTTACCATGTGTCTGACACCACACACTGTACAATAAACCTGTCAGATCTATGATTTTTTTTTTTTAATCTCCATGTGCATGGTCTCTCAGGTTTTGGAAACCTACAGATCATTTTAAAATGCTGCGGTCGACAACACTGTGATATAACTGGTCGCCAGTAGATGGCAGTGTTGACGCTGGTTATATCACATGGACTGAATCACAATTTAACAGACTTTTCGGTTTTTGGAGAAGCAATCTGGGGTTCTTCTGGCATTTTTACATAAAACAAACACAATAACAACGTCTATAAACCCAGAGAATATATTCACGGGAGTTTTAGGCACAATATATAAAGAGTTTAATGCTGTTGTCTGTGTGGAGCCTGATCAGAGCACTCAAATGCATTTCTCCTGTCATGAACCTTTACTCAGAATGCACTGTGCACACACCATATCCACACTAAAACCTTTAAAATTAGTCCAATACTTTAAAACTAAAACATATATCTGATATTTTCACTTTATAAAACTTCAGCTGTGACGTTAATTTAAATAACTTGTCCAAAATGAGTTTGGTTTAAATTTTAACCATAAGTTAAAACTGTACTATGCCTCTGGATGACTTGGGTGATATTGCCAACGTATCACTATGGAGTCGAAAGAAATAAGCTTTTTTTCTTTTTTATGAGCAGTTCTCCTTTGCCTGCAGAGGATAGAGTGGTTTATTCTAGAACCAGCTCTTCTCTGTTTGTAGAGGATAGAACTGTGCATTAGAGGTGCGCGATACCGGGAATTTTGGTATTGATCCGATACCAAGTAAATACAAGCCCAGTATTACCGATACTTTTTCATATTTAAGCTTCATAGATCCAAAGATCCAAAAGACCAAGGATAGAATTTCGCCAAACATTGTACGTGACAACAAAATACTTTATTATAGCAATCAACATTTTTGTTTAAAAAAATATCACTCAACACAAAACAAAATCTCCTGAGGTAAGAGCGCTGACAAACCTCCGTGTTGTGTGACACAGCGCAGCACTGCTCTTACAGACAGAGAGCAGAGTCAGTGCGTGCGGGAGAGAAAAAAAAGCATGAGTATCAATCTTTTTACATGAGGATCGTTCAAAATCAATACCAGCATTGGTATCGATATTATCGATATTAGGATCGATCCGCCCACCTCTACTGTGCATCTACTACAAAAGCTATGTCTACAAAAATGTTAATGGACTAAAATTTCTCGGACCAAAACTTATCTGAAAATAATTAGTCCAATGATGATTTTCAAAGTTATCTGAAAAGCTCATCCGATAATGAAAACATTATTTTCGATAGTTAGCGGAACTGTGCCCACCATTGTTTACAATACACCGGAATTCTAGCAGAAACGCCTTCTTGAGGGGACTATTCTGACCCAGGGAGTTCTGCACTCGCCAAGCACCGCCCCACAGATCTCCAGTCAAATGGCTTGCCAGCCTGTAAATCTTCTCAATTTCTCCTTAATTCTCCTCAACTCTTCCAATACTCTTACATCTACCACAATATGGGGGCATGATGGAAGTCAAACTTGACTCCTTTTCCATACAATTGTCTTTCCAAACCTTACAAAGGTCGAAGATTGTTTTATCACTTGTCCTGATGTTACAACTTATTTCCTGTGGGTTCTCTTTTTGAGTCTCCAGCTCTCACAACAATTAACAGTTTTCAACAACATGTTTACACTCCAAAGGTATTTCTGAAACCAGAATGGGTTTAAACTCAGTTCAGAGTGAATAATGTGACAGTTCTTATAAACCTGTCAAAGCCAGAGGTGTTCCAGATCAGCCAAATCTCTCTCCTTCCAAGATAACAGGTCAGTAAACAGAAATGTCTTCCTCCCAGTGCCACGGCTTAATTGTCATAAAAGTAACCAATATTGGGGCAGAACCAAAGGTCCTCCTGGAGGCCCAGGCTAGGAAGAATACAGACATACTTCAGTATACAAATGAAGAGTTCAGGCGCAAAACCCTGTATCTCCACCAGACCACTTTTGTTTTAAATAAGGATATTTACCTGATGGAAGTTGTACATCTCCATGAATCATGGAGATGTACAACTTCCATCAGGGAATGGTGCACTGAACAAAATAGCAGAATCTCAAAAATCAACCTTTATTCAGAAAGGTGTTAATTAGCAACCTTTAATATATTTGGCTGCAAAACCTGGTATCTCCACCTTCAGTATGTTTGCAAAACTCAGTAAGTTCATCACTTTAATGTACGCTAGGACAGAGATGCCAAGTCGGCTAAAAGTTTTGTTCTAATGCTCCTCAGCATGCTCCTGCAGGTGTCCCACCTGCTGCTGCACCTGATGTTTGGGAAAATGTGCGAGGCAAGAGCCACGTGAAGCCACACATCTGGCTCTCTCTGTCTCCTCCTCCTCTCTGCGCCACTCCATGGCACAGAGCCCAACTAAGCATGCAATCAGTTCTACAGGTCTAGTGGTTAAGGCATTGGGCTTGAGACCAGAAGATCCTCGGTTCAAATCCCCACCTGACTGGAAAATCACTAAGGGCCCTTGAGCAAGGTCTTTAATCCCGTATTGCTCCCGATGTGTAGTGAGTGCCTTGTATGGCAGCACCCTGACATCGGGGTGAATGCGAGGCATAATTGTAAAGCGCTTTGCGCATCTGATGCAGATGGAAAAGCGCTATATAAATGCAGTCCATTTACCATTCTTCGCTCTCTACATTTTATTTTTTTGTTGTTTTTATGCAGGCCTCCAGTGGCCTGCTCTTTTGTAGGACCATCCAACCACATGGCTTCTTTGTTATTTTTGTTCATTTGTCCTTTTGTTTCATTACTTCATGACTTTTGATGGTAACGTGTCAGTCTTGAAAACTTTTAAGGCTCAAGTAAAGTTTTCTGCCTTTTGTAGACAACTTCTTAGTGGAGTTTTTCCAGATTAAGAGCGCCTTTGTTTTTCCTGTTTTGTTTTTGAGGGTTTTTTTCCATTTTTTTAAAAAAATTCAAACTTTTATTTGCTCTTCTACAAGTTTTTGAAGCCACCAGAATATCTTTTGAAAACAAACACTAAAAACCTTCAATCTTCAACAGAACATCCACAGAACGATCGGTCAGTCTTGCCGGCAAATGAGCTGGACCAACGCCTGAGGTCACAAGGGAAAACCCGTGGTTCAACCCCAGACACAGGCACGCCAAGGCCCAGGCCCAATCACACTGGACTGAAACCACGATCCAACAGACCCAGCTAAGTGAACCAGCAGAGTACAGATGGGCTCTGTTGTCCGTTGATGCAAAGTGGCTGTAGACATATTCATTTGGTAATTTCCCTTTAAATTCTTAAACTTTGTTCTTTCACTGCTTTATCTTTTAACATCTCATGATTAACAGACTATCTCAGCAATAAAACTATGAATCATTATTTATACAGTGGCTTGCAAAAGTTTTCAGCCCCTTGGTATTTCACACATTTTATTTTTTTAATCGCATTTCAAAAACAAAAAAGTAAATCAGGCTTCTCAATATAAAACTTCTAAATTATCTTCCTTAGACTCAAACTGAAATAAATATCAATAACGATATAAATTAATTAAAAATATCAACGCCAAGAGAATGAGATGCATGAGTAATCAGCCCCTTTGGTATAATACCTGTAAATAATCTGTTTAATTGCCAGTTTTCTTCAGACAAGTTAGGGGATGGGTACATGAACATTTCCAAGTCATCAAATATGTCTTGAACTTTATTTAGGGCCCCTTCACACATAGTGCGAATTTGGTTGAAGTCCGCATGAAGCAGGAATCATATGCAAAATGTGTAAAATCATACCTGCCTCCAGCGCCTCGTACATCTGCTACAACTATTTGCGCACACCATCGGCGGCTGAAACACAGAGTGGGCATTGTAAGAGCCCATCGAACCCTCTCGTGGCAAGTGTCGGCCAAATTCCAGCTGACACACATGAACATCTAACACCGCTCGCTTTGCACTTAGGAAATGTGTGGCCATTCACACTATTAACACAACAACAAACAGTCAGTAGACGATCACTGTCGAGCTGGATGTGTTGGATGTGTTTTGCAATGCCACGAGTGTGGCGTTGCAAAACACCACACACGTGGTGCATGTGTCTCGAGGGCATGTGTGTCAACCCCCCCAACACATCTGGCATGCTGGGGGGGGGGGGGGTGGCACACTTGCATAAAATGCTTAAATGTATGTACAGATCTGATCACATGGGGGCCGGACAGCAAGGTGTGATCGCAAACAGCACAGGGAGGGGCCAGTGTACACATTACAAACACAGAAACCACTGCCAGGACAGTTATATAAAGAATTACCACAATACCTACATACACAATTACATAACAAATAACGAAAATGAATGACCACATAACACAGAGTGACATGTTGGTCTGGGCACTAAATGGATTGAGGGGCGTGTCCTCTCACATCCGCGGCTTAAAAGATCACTGCTCCTGGACGTCCCAGCTTGAGAACACATTCCATATTTGGAAGGACATGAACTTACAACATTCCTCTCTGAGGCGCGTGTCTCTGCCTGCTGTCCTCACATGGAGATACATAAAACATCTGCCTTTGCACTGGGCTGCAGTAGCCAGACACATTGCACCTCGTCCATGTCTTTGTTGATTTCAGGCATTTTTCCACAATGATTACAGACCAGTGATGGTAGTGCAGTGGTAATGTTTCTGTCAGAGCTTATGGGTCCAAATCCCATGAGTAACATTTTTTTTTTAATTTAACCAGGGTTATTTAACTGTGGAGATCTGTACTGTGTCCCCTTTTATGTGTTATTTATATTAACGCCGTGATATTCACTAATCATACAGCTAGTTTTTATTTTATTGTTCTCCACATCAGCGGCATGATGTGGTGCAGCTGCTCACACTGTGTTCCTGCTCAAAAAAATTGTCACACTGGGATCGTGCACACCTGCCTGTTGGCGCAATGTTTTCATGGTTCACTCATACGAGCTGTTTCGCCGTGAGTTGCCCTGAGTACTTATTCATACTATGTGTGAAGGGGCCCTTACATCAGTTATGAAGAAGTACAAACAGTAGCATATTATGGTAAATGTGTGTGGAGTAGACAGCTCTCAAAAACTGAGGGACTGTGCAGGAAGAGTGAGGAAAGCCACCAAGACACCCAGACAATGCAGAAGAAGTTACAGGCTTATGTGACTGTGACAGTTGTGCACGGTGCATGTTTTGTATTTTGTATCACCAGTTATGGGATGGGTTTGCCTCATTTTTGTGCCCTTGGTATACGCGCAGCAAAAATGTAGATAGGATCAATTACATTCGCTTTAATGTCCAACGGCTGACAAATTTCACCTGGGATGGGTTTCATGCGGTCCACGAACAATTAACCAATCGCTATGTCCATAATGGCATCCAAAAATGGGTTAGCACTGGATGCCGTATTAACCGGAAGGGGTGGTGTTTGTGCCATGTTCTGGTCTTCATGTTGCATTTTTATCCCCAATAACACTGCCCGGATGGCAGTTTGACCAACAGCTTACAGGGACTTCGGACCCTGTCCAATGATATGGGTGTGCATGCAGGCATGCAAAATCTTTGGAAGGATTGGATGAAGAGGTGGTTTGGGAGATGGGGCAGTTTAATTGGAAATTTGTTGATTATTCGGAGATGGCCCTGAATGGCAGCTTGGACCCTGTCACATTTGGACCACATGCTGGGGAGTTGGGATACCTGGACAACAGCACCATCTTCCACCTGATATAGCAAGGATAGGGTCAAGGATCAGGTCTACATTTGCTGATCATACTTTGTTACTAAGTGCAATACCAGTTTCTCGCTGTTTGCAGGGACAACTGAGGTTGGTACTTTTTGAGTTTAGGGTGACATTTTTGTTCTTTTTCACCAAGTAAAGACACATGATGTTAGTATTTTAGTATTGTATTATATTTTAGTATAGTATATCAACATCATCGTCTGCATCAACAGGCTGATAGCGATCCCTCACGTGACCACTGATAAAATAACTGTATGCCTCCAAAAACTTGAAATCCTTCATGGTTGTTGTCTCCAGGATTTAATTTCTCACAATGATCACTTTTTGATCAGGATATGTCATTCAAAGCGCATATTAAACAAATATGTAAGACTGCTTTTTTGCATTTACGCAATATCTCTAAAATTAGAAAGGTCTTGTCTCAGAGTGATGCTGAAAAACTAATTCATGCATTTATTTCCTCTAGGCTGGACTATTGTAATTCATTATTATCAGGTTGTCCTAAAAGTTCCCTGAAAAGCCTTCAGTTAATTCAAAATGCTGCAGCTAGAGTACTAACGGGGACTAGAAGGAGAGAGCATATCTCACCCATATTGGCCTCTCTTCATTGGCTTCCTGTTAATTCTAGAATAGAATTTAAAATTCTTCTTCTTACTTATAAGGTTTTGAATAATCAGGTCCCATCTTATCTTAGGGACCTCGTAGTACCATATCACCCCAATAGAGCGCTTCGCTCTCAGACTGCAGGCTTACTTGTAGTTCCTAGGGTTTGTAAGAGTAGAATGGGAGGCAGAGCCTTCAGCTTTCAGGCTCCTCTCCTGTGGAACCAGCTCCCAATTCAGATCAGGGAGACAGACACCCTCTCTACTTTTAAGATTAGGCTTAAAACTTTCCTTTTTGCTAAAGCTTATAGTTAGGGCTGGATCAGGTGACCCTGAACCATCCCTTAGTTATGCTGCTATAGACTCAGACTGCTGGGGGTTTCCCATGATGCACTGTTTCTTTCTCTTTTTGCTCTGTATGCACCACTCTGCATTTAATCATCAGTGATCGATCTCTGCTCCCCTCCACAGCATGTCTTTTTCCTGGTTCTCTCCCTCAGCCCCAACCAGTCCCAGCAGAAGACTGCCCCTCCCTGAGCCTGGTTCTGCTGGAGGTTTCTTCCTGTTAAAAGGGAGTTTTTCCTTCCCACTGTAGCCAAGTGCTTGCTCACAGGGGGTCGTTTTGACCGTTGGGGTTTTTACGTAATTATTGTATGGCCTTGCCTTACAATATAAAGCGCCTTGGGGCAACTGTTTGTTGTGATTTGGCGCTATATAAAAAAAATTGATTGATTGATTGATTGGGGCAACTGTTTGTTGTGATTTGGCGCTATAGAAATAAAATTGATTGATTGATTGACAATATCGCTTTCAATCCTCGGGATCAAGAGTTGACACGTAGTCTGGAGTCATCTTCCTGCGCATTTTCTCATCACATCTGCTTGGAGTCTGGAGTTTTTTGCCTACCGTCTGTGTGCACATACGCAGAAAAGGCGGAAGTAAACAACAACAGTGATCTATGCCCGTAAATCCTACTTTTCTGTTACTCCTGGCTCAAGGGGGGAGTTTGTGGCCATCTCTGTTTTACTCAACCAACCATGATTTTATTGTTCAACACATCAAGGGCTTTCAGAAAAATTTGGGTGATCAATCTGAATTTGCCTAACTTTTGCTACAGAGGGCACTTTTCAAAATCGGCACCAAATTAACTACTTTTGGCCATATCTCGGTTTGTGAGATTTATAGAGACCTGATTTTGGTGTCTATACCTATGTTTTCAGGGTCAAGGAACCCAATAGGACTACTGGACATTAAATCCTTTCACAAATTATCTTTGATGGGGTACAGTGTATCTAAGGGATGCAAGAAACCTACCTAAAACAGCCGCAACTGTTTTTAGTCACTTTTCTGATGGACAGCAGAAACAAATGCAATGTATCATCACATCCAACCTCATCCAACATCGAGAGTGAGTGCCAAGATGGCGCCGTTGTGTCTGGCTGCTCGTCTGCTGCTCTCCAGTTTGTTTGTTATTTTACTGTTTTTAATTTATGCTGTTTTTGAATCAGAGGCACTGCGGGTGTATGATTGCCAAACACTGTTGGATCTCCAGCCGCTGGTTCGGGGTGTGGTGTGGTTATCGGCAGGTGGACAGAACTTTCCGCCCCCATTTTTATCGGAGGTGCCGGAGGAGCACAGCACAGTGCAAAGCTGTGCAGCAAAGCGCAATCATCGCTGCAGGAGATGAAGTGGCCGACTGGTGAAGCTGAAGCACTGTTTGGCCTGCTGTTTGGTGTCTGGACAAGCTGTGCATAGAATTCTGGTGGGATCTGTCCTGCCCTAGTGCCTTGTGGATCCGGTTAAAGCCTGCGTGGTGCTGCTGGTTGGCTCTGAGGACTGTTGGCCTGGCCGCCCACGTCTTCGCCGGATTGATGTGCGCCAGTGGCACTCTCTGAACCTAGGTTTGCTTCTCCGGGTTCCAAACAGTCAGACTGTCATCCCCATTGAGGTCCTTACCCTGGGTCTCCTGAACATCAGATCACTGTCCTCAAAATGATTGTTGATTAATGATTTAATCATGGATCATCATTTAGATATGATTGTCTTATGTGAAACCTGGCTGAGACCCACAACTCTCCTTCCTCTGGCTGAGTCCTGCCCACCAGCGTACACATTTAGTCACATGTGTCGTGTTATGAAGCAGGGCGGGGGTGTGGCTTTTATTTACAAATCTAGGTTTTCTTTATTAGCTGTTGGGGATCACAAATATAATTCCTTTGAGCATCTGACTCTCCGTTATGCCCGTGATGCTAAGTACTGTCAGGGTCATAAAACTGGAGCTCAGCTATGTTATTTTGTCACTGTTTATAGGCCCCCTGGCCCAAATTCTGACTTATTAGATGAATTTGGTGTGTTCATCTATAGTTTGGTAACTAGTGCAGATAACATTTTGATTATTGGTGACTTTAACATTCATATAAATAATGCCTCTGATCCTCTTAGCAAATCATTTACGCAAATTGTGGATGCATTAGGATTCCAGCAATGCATTCAGGACCCGACACACATTAGTGGAAACACCCTGGATCTGGTTCTTACACGTGGGTTTGCTGTCACAAATATCGACATTTTGCCTCTTTCATCTATAGTCTCAAACCACTCACTTATCAGGTTTACATTTACGCTGCCGCATTTAGTGGAACAACAACTTTGTCTACAACTGTGGCATCGTATTAAACCCTCAACTATGACTGAACTTGAGGCCAGACTACCTGATATTTTAGCTTTGAGTCTGGAGAATGCTAAATCAGTAGACAGCCTTGCGGATAGTCAAAATTTAGTGCTTAAAACTACATTTGATAAGATTGCACCTCCTGTTTTGGGGCCACACCCTCCAAAGGCAAAGTCACCTTGGTTCAGTGGTTACTTGCGTGACCTCAGGCAGAAGGCTAGAGGTTTGAAACGGATTTGCGTGCTTTTCCAAATTAGAGGTGTTCCGCCTTGTGTGGAGGGATGCTATTTTAGATTATAGGCATGCTACTGGCCACAAAGCGGGCCTATTACTCTGATTTGATCAGTAAAAACAAACATAACTCAAAGTTCTTGTTTGACACGGTATCATTTCTTATTCATGGGCAGCCACCTGTTAGTCATTCTCCCTTTTCAGCGCAGGATTTCATGGATTATTTCGAGAAGAAAATAGAAGATATTAGGCTGAGCATATCTCAGCATGCCTCGGCCCAGCCATTAAAACCTGTTATGGAGGTGGGCGCTACCATTGAGGTGTTACCTAGATTTACAGAATTTAATAGTATTTCATTAGGCGTGCTGATGAAACTTGTAGTATCTACAAAAAGCACAACCTGTTTATTTGATCCCATACCAACAAAACTCTTTAAGGACCTGTGGCCCACTCTTGGGCTGACTGTGCTGGAAATTATCAGTCTGTCATTAACCTCTTGATCTGTTATGAAATGTTTTAAATCTGCAGTGATTAAACCATTACTTAAGAAATCTTATCTTGACCTGAGTGTATCAAAAAATTACAGGCCGATATCAAATCTATCATTTTGTTCCAAAATTTTAGAAAAGGTGGTTTCACTGCAGCTCGTAGACCACCTCACTGAGAATGATCTTTTGGAGCCGCTGCAGTCTGCTTTTAGGAAATATCACTGCACAGAGACAGCGCTCACTAAAGTTGTGAATGATCTTTTGTGAGCAATGGACTCAGACACCACTATGGTTTTGGTGTTGTTGTTATGTACTGTGTGTCATCCGGTTTCGGCCTGCCTAGTTTGGGGTTCTGTTTCATTTCTGTGCAGTTCCTGCATTGTTGGAATGACCTGATTAAGGAGATTTTGGTTTGTGCTGTATTTGTGACTTCTCTTGCTGAGGGTTTCCTGCTTGGGCTTTATCTGTCCCTATTTCTCTTGTTTGTCTCGCTTGGTGTTTGGTGGATGGCGTCACACTCTGTTTAGGCCACACCCTGTTCTGGATCTTTCCACAGGTGTTTCCAATCTGTAGCTCATTACTTGGTGCATTTAAGCTGCACTGGTTGCACTGATTATTTGCCTGATCGTTGCACCTTGTGCCACCACTTCTAGCTCTGTTCCTTTGTATTATTCAAGTCCTGCTGCCACGTTGTGTTTTGATCACCTGCCTGTTTATCCCGACCACGCCATTTGCCTGATGATTCTGATCTGTTTGCTGTTTTTGGACTGCCTCTCTGTGTACCAGTCCTCACTGATTAATTTAGTAAACGTCTCTTTGAACCTGAGCTACTGTGTCGAGTCCCGCATTTGTCTCCAGCCTTTCCTGTTCAATAAACCTGATAGAACGATCAGACAAACAATGGAGACAGCAGACTCAGACCCGTTCCAGTTGGCGGTCTGTCACCATAACCGCCAGCTGGCAAAACAGGAGGATCACCTCACAGCATTAAGTACCGGTATATCAGACCTTGCGAAGAGGCAGGACGCCTGTATGACTTCTGTGAGCACACAGATTGACCAATTAGTTGCCACTTTAACTCATCAGGCTTTGTCCACCTCGGCCACCGCCAACCAGCCACCTCCGGGACCGAGTGCTGCCCCGCCTGTGCCCACAATGACCCCTGTTGTCTGCAACCAGCTCTCATGACCTGAACGTTTCTCCGGACAATCCGGAGACGCAAAACCTTTCCTCACTCAGTGTGACTTCCACTTTGACTTAACGTCAGCAATGTTTCCGTCCAACAGGACGAAGATATCATTCATAATTACTCACTTGACCGGCGTGGGCTTTGGCAGAGTGGAGCAGGCAGTCTCCAGTTTGTAAATCTCTCCAGGCATTCAAGACAGCATTGATCCAGGTTTTCCAGCACACATCACCAGGCCGTGAAGCGGTCCATTCCCTGATGCGGCTTCATCAATGAAACTGATGCATCACTGATTATCCCATCAACTTCTGCATCCTGGCAGGGAAGAGCAAGTGGAACCCAGCAGCACTCCACGATGTGTTTTTCCAAGGCCTGTCAAGGTAAATCCAGGGTCAATTAATTGCCATTGACCTCCCGGAAGAGTTGAATGTGCTGATAGCACTGGCTATCTGCACCAACCGCCGGCTGGCGGACCAGCCTTGACGTCCAGCATTGGCTCTAGTTCGTCTCACTCCCCCTCAGAGGAACCCATGCAGCTGGGTCACACCCAGCTGACCACCAAGGAGCGGCAGCGCCGAAAAGATCAGGGCCTGTGTTTCTACTGTGGACAAGGTGGTCATGTGGTCACAGAATGCCAAGCCATTGGTGCCCTTGTACAGTCGCAATCGGTACGTTGGGTGAGTCAGAATTCCATTACATCAAATTCTCCCCAAAATGTGATCATGGCAAGCTTTGTTTCCAATCATTCATCCTGTTCTGTATCGGTATTTATTGATTGTGGTTCTGATGCTAATTTACTGCAATCCTCTCTTCCCAGGTCCCTACACCCTAAGCTGCACCATCTCTCATGTCCGCTGGTTATGTATGCCATTGATGGCCATGAACTCGGTCAAATTACTTACCGCACCCAGTCAGTACAGTTGATCATAGCCAGTACACATTCTGAAGCCATAAGCTTTCACGTATTTGATAAAATGACTCACTCTGCCATTTTTGGGCATCCCTGGCTAAGGAAACACTGTCCACAGATAAACTGGTCTGAGGGACGAATCAGTTCTTGGGGTCCCGCTTGTGCAGTGATCACCTGTTCTCCGAATCCAGATCTTATTGGG
The DNA here is from genome assembly GCF_902500255.1 of Thalassophryne amazonica. Lineage (NCBI taxonomy): Eukaryota > Metazoa > Chordata > Actinopteri > Batrachoidiformes > Batrachoididae > Thalassophryne > Thalassophryne amazonica. The sequence continues at coordinate 116,201,690 of NC_047113.1, read as the reverse complement.
GTTCCTCTGGTTTATAATGACCTCGCAGAAGTGTTTAGCAAAGCAACAGCTAAAGCGTTCCCTCCACATAGAGCTTATGACTGCGTAATTGAGCTACTTCCCGGCACCAGTCCTCCATGAGGGAAGTTGTTTTCTCTGACTGCGCCTGAACGCATCACCAAGAATGATTATATCTGAGAGTCTTTAGAGGCTGGCTTGATTGGTTCATCATCCTCTCCCGCAGGGACGGGGTTTTTTTTGTTGAAAAGAAAGACAAGTCACTCCAGCCCTGTATAGACTATCGGGGACTAAATGACGTTACCGTTAAGAACCGTTATCCCCTACGACTAATTGCTACTGCGTTTGAGCTACTAGAGGGCACCATAATCTTCACTAAACTCGATCTCCGCAATGCGTACCATTTAGTGCGGATCAGACAAGGTGATGAATGGAAAACTGCGTTCCCACCGGCCATTATGAGTATTTAGTGATGCCCTTCGGCTTAACCAATGCACCTGCTGTGTTTCATAATCTGGTCAATGATGTTTTGTGGGATTTCCTGAATACGTTTGTGTTTGTGTATTTAGACAACGTTCTGATCTACTCCCCCGATGAAGATGCTCACTCCCAACATGTGTTAGTCCTTGAAACTTTATTACGCAGCCAGTTATTTGTCAAAACAGAGAAATGTGAGTTTCATAAATCTACTATATCATTTTTAGGATTCATTATTTCCACAGGGAAGATTCAGATGGACCCAGAAAAGGTAGCCGCGGTGCATGAGTGGGCTACACCAAACGACCATAAGGAGGTCCAGAGGTTCCTGGGCTTTGCAAATTTTTAACGAAAGTTCATTTGCAATTTCAGCTCCATGGCAGCTCCTTTGCATAATTTAACCTTGTTCCTCCAGACCTTTCATTGGTCACTGGAATGTGACAAGGCTTTTCTGGTCCTAAAGAAACGTTTCAGAACGGCCCCCGTGCTACTCCTCCCTGACCCCGCCAGACAGTTTGTGGTTGAAGTGGACGCTTCCGATGTAGGTATCGGAGCCATTTTGTCCCAGATCGGTCCAGCTGATAAGAGGTTACATCCTTGTGCCTTTTTATCAAGAAAATTAATTCCAGCTGAACGCCTTTACCACATCAGCGACCGTGAACTGTTGGCGGACAAAGTGGCCTTGGAAGAGTGGCGCCACTGGTAGGAAGGGGCAAAAGTACCATTTCTAGTATGGACCAATCATAAGAACCACAAATACCTGAGCTCCACTAAAAGACTTAATTCCAGGCAAGCTCGTGGTCAATTTTTTTCAGTTGTTTCAATTTTGTATGATCATACAGGCCTGGGTCTAAAAACAGCAAGCCAGATGCTCTCTCCCGACGGGAGGACCCGTCGGAAGAGACATCAGACTAGTGACTAGTAAATGTACATTCTGTCAATGTATCATCATGTCCTCTTTGCATCTCATCTAATGAGTAGCAACTTAGGAGCTTCTAAACAACTCTCAAATTCGGGCAGTTTGTTGTATTTCCACGTTCACTTACCAGCCTTCCACGAGTCTTGTTCGGGTTCGGGTAGTAGGTTGGATTTGGAGGGCTCTCTGTTGGGACTGTTTACACAGAGACTGCTACCTGCTGCTTTGGACTTGAACTAACAGTCTTTTTCAAGACTTTTTTACTTTTTTTTACTTTTTTTTACTTTTTTACTTTTTAATTTTTTTTAACTTTTTACTGTGCTCCAACGCCTAAGGAAGACCTCTAACGGTCGAAACATCGCGACGGAGCACTTTTATCAGCTAACTTTTATTAGCGTTGGCAGGCTAACTAGCTTGTTAACACTTTCGTTTTTTTTTTTTTTTTTTTTTTTTTTTTTTTTTTTAATTTTAGCACCGTTGTCGTGCGTTGCCTGTGCTGCTTCATGGTCTGTTTGGTGCCTTGATTGGGGCACTCCTTCTGCTGAATCACCTTTGGATTATTTGCACATTATTTACTTTGTGTGTTTTTGGGAATCCGCTAGCTTAGCGTAGCTACTAGCTCTTAGCCGATTTAGCATGGCGGCTTCTCCTGTCTCTCCCGCACTTTTCTGCTCTGGGTGTGAAATGTTTAGTTATTCCTCGGCCTCCTTTAGCAGTAACGGTACTTGTAATAAGTGCAGCTTATTCGTAGCTTTGGAGGCCAGGCTGGGCAAAGTGGAGGCTCGGCTCCGCACCGTGGAAAATTCTACAGCTAGCCAGGCCCCTGTAGTCGGTGCGAACCAAGGTAGCTTAGCCGCCGTTAGTTCCCCCCTGGCAGATCCCGTGCAGTCGGGAAAGCAGGCTGACTGGGTGACTGTGAGGAGGAAGCGTAGCCCTAAACAGAAGCCCCGTGTACACCGTCAACCCGTTCACATCTCTAACCGTTTTTCCCCACTCGACGACACACCCACCGAGGATCAAACTCTGGTTATTGGCGACTCTGTTTTGAGAAATGTGAAGTTAGCGACACCAGCAACCATTGTCAATTGTCTTCCGGGGGCCAGAGCAGGCGACATCGAAGGACATTTGAAATTGCTGGCTAAGGCTAAGCGTAATTTGGTAAGATTGTAATTCACGTCGGCAGTAATGACACTCGGTTACGCCAATCGGAGGTCACTAAAATTAACATTAAATCGGTGTGTAACTTTGCAAAAACAATGTCGGACTCTGTTGTTTTCTCTGGGCCCCTCCCCAATCAGACCGGGAGTGACATGTTTAGCCGCATGTTCTCCTTGAATTGCTGGCTGTCTGAGTGGTGTCCAAAAAATGAGGTGGGCTTCATTGATAATTGGCAAAGCTTCTGGGGAAAACCTGGTCTTGTTAGGAGAGACGGCATCCATCCCACTTTAGAGGGAGCAGCTCTCATTTCTAGAAATCTGGCCAATTTTTTTGGATCCTCCAAACTGTGACTGTCTAGCGTTGGGACCAGGAGGCAGAGCTGTGGTCTTATACACCTCTCTGCAGCTTCTCTCCCCCTGCCATCCCCTTATTACCCATCCCCGTAGAGACGGTGCCTGCTCCCAGACCACCAATAACTAGCAAAAATCTATTTAAGCATAAAATTCAAAAAGAAAAAATAATATAGCACCTTCAATTGCACCACAGACTAAAACAGTTAAATGTGGTCTATTAAACATTAGGTCTCTTTCTTCTAAGTCCCTGTTGGTAAATGATATAATAATTGATCAACGTATTGATTTATTCTGCCTAACAGAAACTTGGTTACAGCAGGATGAATATGTTAGTTTAAATGAGTCAACACCCCCGAGTCACACTAACTGTCAGAATGCTCGTAGCACGGGCCGGGGCGGAGGATTAGCAGCAATCTTCCATTCCAGCTTATTAATTAATCAAAAACCTAGACAGAGCTTTAATTCATTTGAAAGCTTGTCTCTTAGTCTTGTCCATCCAAATTGGAAGTCCCAAAAACCAGTTTTATTTGTTATTATCTATCGTCCACCTGGTCGTTACTGTGAGTTTCTCTGTGAATTTTGTGACGTTTTGTCTGACTTAGTGCTTAGCTCAGATAAGATAATTATAGTGGGCGATTTTAACATCCACACAGATGCTGAGAATGACAGCCTCAACACTGCATTTAATCTATTATTAGACTCTATCGGCTTTGCTCAAAAGTAAATGAGTCCACCCACCACTTTAATCATATTTTAGATCTTGTTCTGACTTATGGTATGGAAATAGAAGACTTAACAGTATTCCCTGAAAACTCCCTTCTGTCTGATCATTTTTTAATAACATTTACATTTACCCTGATGGACTACCCTGCAGTGGGGAATAAGTTTCATTACACTAGAAGTCTTTCAGAAAGCGCTGTAACTAGGTTTAAGGATATGATTCCTTCTTTATGTTCTCTAATGTCATATACCAACACAGAGCAGAGTAGCTACCTAAACTCTGTAAGGGAGCTAGAGTATCTCGTCAATAGTTTTACATCCTCATTGAAGACAACTTTGGATGCTGTAGCTCCTCTGAAAAAGAGAGCTTTAAATCAGAAGTGTCTGACTCCGTGGTATAACTCACAAACTCGTAGCTTAAAGCAGATAACCCGTAAGTTGGAGAGGAAATGGCGTCTCACTAATTTAGAAGATCTTCACTTAGCCTGGAAAAAGAGTTTGTTGCTCTATAAGAAAGCCCTCCGTGAAGCTAGGACATCTTTCTACTCATCACTAATTGAAGAAAATAAGAACAACCCCAGGTTTCTTTTCAGCACTGTAGCCAGGCTGACAAAGAGTCAGAGCTCTATTGAGCTGAGTATTCCATTAACTTTAACTAGTGATGACTTCATGACTTTCTTTGCTAACAAATTTTGACTATTAGAGAAAAAATTACTCATAACCATCCCAAAGATGTATCGTTATCTTTGGCTGCTTTCAGTGATGCCGGCATTTGGTTAGACTCTTTCTCTCCGATTGTTCTGCCTGAGTTATTTTCATTAGTTACTTCATCCAAACCATCACATGCTTATTAGACCCCATTCCTGCCAGGCTGCTCAAGGAAGTCCTACCATTATTTAATGCTTCAATCTTAAATATGATCAATCTATCTTTGTTAGTTGGTTATGTACCACAGGCCTTTAAGGTGGCAGTAATTAAACCATTACTTAAAAAGCCATCACTTGACCCAGCTATCTTAGCTAATTATAGGCCAATCTCCAACCTTCCTTTCTCTCAAAGATTCTGAGAGGGTAGTTGTAAAACAGCTAACTGATCACCTGCAGAGGAATGGTCTATTTGAAGAGTTTCAGTCAGGTTTTAGAATTCATCATAGTACAGAAACAGCATTAGTGAAGGTTACAAATGATCTTCTTATGGCTTCGGACAGTGGACTTATCTCTGTGCTTGTTCTGTTGGACCTCAGTGCTGCTTTTGATACTGTTGACCATAAAATTTTATTACAGAGATTAGAGCATGTCATAGGTATTAAAGGCATTGCGCTGCGGTGGTTTGAATCATATTTGTCTAATAGATTACAGTTTGTTCATGTAATGGGGAATCTTCTTCACAGACTAAAGTTAATTATGGAGTTCCACAAGGTTCTGTGCTAGGACCAATTTTATTCACTTTATACATGCTTCCCTTGGGCAGTATTATTAGACGGTATTGCTTAAATTTTCATTGTTACGCAGATGATACCCAGCTTTATCTATCCATGAAGCCAGAGGATACACACCAATTAGCTAAACTGCAGGATTGTCTTACAGACATAAAGACATGGATGACCTCTAATTTCCTGCTTTTAAACTCAGATAAACTGAAGTTATTGTACTTGGCCCCACAAATCTTAGAAGCATGGTGTCTAACCAGATCGTTACTCTGGATGGCATTTCCCTGATCTCTAGTAATACTGTGAGAAATCTTGGAGTTATTTTTGATCAGGATATGTCATTCAAAGCGCATATTAAACAAATATGTAGGACTGCCTTTTTGCATTTACGCAATATTTCTAAAATCAGAAAGGTCTTGTCTCAGAGTGATGCTGAAAAACTAATTCATGCATTTATTTCCTCTAGGCTGGACTATTGTAATTCATTATTATCAGGTTGTCCTAAAAGTTCCCTAAAAAGCCTTCAGTTGGTTCAGAATGCTGCAGCTAGAGTACTGACGGGGACTAGCAGGAGAGAGCATATCTCACCCGTGTTGGCCTCTCTTCATTGGCTTCCTGTTAATTCTAGAATAGAATTTAAAATTCTTCTTCTTACTTAAAAGGTTTTGAATAATCAGGTCCCATCTTATCTTAGGGACCTCGTAGTACCATATTACCCCATTAGAGCGCTTCGCTCTCAGACTGCGGGCTTACTTGTGGTTCCTAGGGTTTGTAAGAGTAGAATGGGAGGCAGAGCCTTCAGCTTTCAGGCTCCTCTCCTGTGGAACCAGCTCCCAATTCAGATCAGGGAGACAGATACCCTCTCTACTTTAAGATTAGGCTTAAAACTTTCCTTTTCGCTAAGGCTTATAGTTAGGGCTGGATCGGGTGACCCTGGACCATCCCTTGGTTATGTTGCTTTAGACGTAGACTGTGGGGGGTTCCCATGATGCACTGTTTCTTTCTTTTTTTGCTCTGTATGCATCACTCTGCATTAATCATTAGTGATCGATCTCTGCCCCCCCTTCTCGGCATGTCTTTTTCCTGGTTCTTTCCCTCAGCCCCAACCAGTCTCAGCAGAAGACTGCCCCTCCCTGAGCCTGGTTCTGCTGGAGGTTTCTTCCTGTTAAAAGGGAGTTTTTCCTTCCCACTGTGGCCAAGTGCTTGCTCATAGGGGGTCGTTTTGACCGTTGGGGTTTTTCATGGTTATTGTATGGCCTTGCCTTGCAATATGGAGCGCCTTGGGGCAACTGTTTGTTGTGATTTGGCGCTATATAAGAAAAAAGTTGATTGAGTGATTGATTGATCAGACCCAGCTACCATCCTACCCACATCCTGCTTCCTCTCTGCACTCACCTGGGACATTGAGACCAATGTCCAGTCCGCAGCACAAGACCTTCCCGTCCCTCAGGGTTGTCCTCCAGGAAGGCAGTTTGTACCTGATGCATATGATGGGCACGCAACAGTCATTTCACCTGTCATCCAGGTATCAATAATGCGGTTGCTCTCCTCTGAGAAAAGTTTTGGTGGCCACGATCACTTTCTGACATCACTGAATACACTGGGGCGTGTCCAACCTGCACGATGTGCAAATCCTCCACTCGACCACCTACTCGCAAGCTCCACCCGCTACCTGTTCCTACACGACCTTGGTCGCACATCTCAGTGGACTTCGTAATGGGCCTACCCCCATCCAAGGGAAATACCATAATCCTGACTGTTGTTGACCAGCTGATGGCGCACTATGTACGCCTACCTAAATTACCAACCGCAAAAGAGACTGCTGAAGCACTATTAACCACATCTTTAGGCTACATGTTTTCCCAGGACATAGTTTCCAATCAGGGTCCACAATTTGTCTCTCGGTTTTGGGGTGAATTCTGCCGACTGCTGGGGGTTGCCTCCAGTCTCACCTCTGGTACCACCCACAGGCTAATGGACAATCCGAGAGGATCATCAGGAAATGGAAAAAGGTCTTCGCATTCTCGCATCACAGCACCCATACCTCCTGATCTACTCAATTAGTATGGATAGAGCTCGCCCACAACTGTCTGCCGTCTGCATCTACTGGCTACTCTCCATTCATGTGCACATGGATTTCAGCCTACTCTGTTCTCTTCCACAGACCTGGCTTCTCGTATACCCTCAGCTCTGTCACTCATCCTCCACTGCTGACGGACCTGGGAAGCGGGCCCGTCGGGCTGTACTACGCTCATCAGCGGCTACAAGGCCACAGCAGACAAGAAGAGGTCACAGGAGCCTGTCTACTCACCTGGACGAGTGTGGCTCATCCACCCACCATCTGCCCCTCCGGGGTCTCCACGGAAGCTGCTCCCAGGTTCGTGGGTCCATTTCCCATTGCAAGAGTTATAACCCGGTTTCTGTTGCCTTTCGGTTGCCGGGTCCATGAGGAGTACACTCACCTTCCACGTCAGCCAGGTGAAGCCTGCCCGTGCAAGTCCTTTTTTGCCCTCGGACCGTTCCCCCGCCGACCGCCGCCTGGTCGTGGATGTTGGGCCAGTCTTTCAGTGTGGCACCATTTGTGGGTCTCGGAGGTGTGTGAGGGGGGTGCAGTAGCTGGTGGACCTCAGAGGTGGTACAGGCTGGAGGGCGTTCTGGGTCCCCACCCTCTTCATCCTGGACTCGGACCTGATTGCGGACTTCCACGCTTGGCATCCTGACTCTTTGGGCCTTCAGCGGTGCTGGCCGTTAGGTGGGGGGGGGGGGTCCTGTCATGTACTGTGTGCCATCCGGTTTCTGCCTGCCTAGTTTGGGGTTCTGTTTCATTTCTGTGCAGTTCTTGCATTGTTGGAATGGTCTGATTAAGGGGATTTTGGTCTGTGATGTATTTGTGACTTCTCTGCTGGGTGTTTCCTGCTAGGGCCTTTATCTCTCCCCCTACTTCTCTTGTCTGCCTCACTTGTGCTTGGTGGGGGGGCATCACACTCTGTTTAGACTACACCCTGTTCTGGATCTTTCCACAGGTGTTTCCAATCTGTAGCTCATTACTTGGTGCATTTAAGCTGCACTGGTTGCACTGATTATTTGCCTGATCATTGCGCCTTGTGCCACCACTTCTAGCTCTGTTCCTTTGTATTATTCAAGTCCTGCTGCACTTGTGTTTTGACCACCTGCCTGTTTATCCCAACCACGCCATTTGCCTGATGATTCTGAGCTGTTACTGTTTTTGGACTGCCTCTCTGTGTACCGAACCTCACTGATTAATTTAGTGAGGTCCAGTACACCGTCCTCTTTGTACCTGCTACTGTTTGTCGAGTCAGCAGTTGTCTCCCGCCTTTCCTGTTCAACAAACCTGATAGTTGTTAGATCTCCGTGCTGCGTTTGATACCGTGGATCATCATATTTTGCTCGATAGGTTTGGAGAATCTTTCTGGGATTACTGATGTGCCCTTGTGTGGTTGACTTCAAGTCATTTGTCCATGCGTTGTTGATGTGTCCTAGTATAATGGCCGTAACCTCTGACCTTGATGATATGAGATTTGGGGTTCCACAGGCATCCATTTTTAGGCCCCTTGCTTTTCTCCCCTGTATGTGGCACCCTTGGGCATATACGGCGGAGTTTTGGGATTGCCTTTCATTTTTATGCTGATGATACTCAGTTGTACATGCCGATAACTGTGGGAAATCTCACTCCCATAAAATCCCTGGAGGACCGTCTTCTATCAGTGAGAAGTTGGATATCTGGTAACTTCCCACTTTAACCTCCCACATCAGGGATGTTATGAGGACTGCTTTTTTTCCATCTGCGAAATATAGCGAGGATCCACCCATCCTGTCCATGGTGTTATGTGTCGACGCGGGTTGAGGAGCGGACCTGCGTCAGACAGGACCCAGCGCTAAAAATAAACCAGAAAGCGGTTCCAAACAGAAACTATTTACTTATTCACCGTGCTTAAAAGCGTAAAAACATAAAAACAATGTCCCTCTGGTGGAGTGATTCGTGGCTCGCTCTCCAGCGCGCCCGCAAGTGATTAAAGCCGGAGCTCCTGGACTTCCTACCACCGCCAACACCCCCCAGGTGGACACGACAAACTGATTCTCTGTGAAGCAAAGAGAAGGTGAGGTAAGGCAACAGATCCAACTATATCTTCCAATAAAAACACGCTATCAGCAACCACTCAGGTCAGTGTCCTTGTTTTTACTTTATGCAAATGAGCAGCTTCTCACACAAGTGGAGGATCACTTACCTTCACGCCACAGCAGTGAGAAGCAAACTGCACAATTCTCTTCAACAATTCCAGTATACTGTGTAACAAAAACACCAAGTTACTATCAACAATTACTTAAACACTTAATTACCTTTCGTGTGTGCTGACAGCATGTGTCCTCACCCCTCCCTGCTTCACGGGCTCGATGTGTCAAAACCCAGGCGCGGTCGTCAGCGTCTCACAAACGAACGTCACAAGGTCGAGTTCCCGGCAGTTCTGCGTTGAATCACACATGACTTAATGCAGAGCGCCATCCAATTATCTGCTTCAGCTGCAGTCGTCCAGGTTGCACGTGATGCACCAATCACAGGTGCTTTCCATGATGTTGATGAGGGTGAAGACTCTTCAGCCAGCACCTTCTTCACAGACAAATCAGCCCTCATGCCACCTGGAGAGCAAAGAAAAGAAAAGAACACCAAAACATCCAGCCACGCCCCCCCCAACACACAACACATGGCTGATGCTGAGACCCTGATTCATGCTTTTGTTTCTTCTAGACTAGATTATTGTAATGTATTTTCAGGGTTACCGCAGTCCAGCATCAGGGGTCTTTGGCATGGTTCAGAACGCTGCCGCCAGACTTCTGACACATAGCAGAAGGTCTGAACATATCACACCCATTTTGGCATCTTTACACTGGCTCCCTGTCTCTGTGAGAGCAGATTTTAAGGTTTTGTTATTGACTTATAAGGTTGTTCATGGACTGGCGCCATCTTATCTGGCTGATCTGGTGGAACTTTACATGCCGGCCCAGGCTTTGCAGTTGCAGGATGCAGGACTTCTCTGTGTTCCCAGGGTGAAGAAGAAGTCAGCAGGTGAAAGAGCCTTTTCGCATTGTGCACCCACCCTGTGGAACAGTTTTCCTGCGACCATGAGACAGTCGGAGTCCGTGGATATTTTTAAGTCAAGACTGAAAACCTATTTTTATTCTCTTTCTTATGAATAGTTTTTATTTTTGTATCTGTTTTATTCTTTTACTTCTGTTTTTAATCATGTTGTTGTTGTCCATTCGGCTGCTCACTTTTTGTTCGGGGTCGCCACAGTCGATAGAGCCAGAGCCGCACTGGTATTTGGCACAAGTTTTATGCCAGATGCACTTCCTGACGCAACTCCAGTCTTACCTGGAGAAACACACAGCCGCTGGTGTTCCAAAGAGGTCTCCCATCCAAGTACTAACCAGATGCCGCAATGCTTAGCTTCTGAGATCTGACCGGATCAGGCTGACACAGAGCAGACCAGCTGCTCTGTTTTAATCATGTACGATTTTCAGTTGTTTTTTTTTATTCATTTTTAATCATTTATTTAATTATGGTGAATTGTTCATGTAAGCACCTTGAGACGGCCTTGCTGTGATTGGTGCATTATAAGCTATTAATTGAAAATAAACTGAAAAAATTTAACTATGCAGATGTGATTTAATAGGTGACATTTACAATAACACCCATCAGTGAAAGATACAGAGAGGTTGAGGAATGCAGCACAGCTCCCAATGATACTTAGCTCGTTTGAGCTCTTGACACCATATTCCCAGGACATAACATTCTGGCCATCAACCAAAACAAAGTGCTGCTGGAACACTAATCTATCAATCAATTCATCATTTTATTATATAGCGCAAATCACAACAAACAGTTGCCCAAGGCGCCTTATATTGTAAGGCAAAAGCCATACAATAATTACGAGAAAACCCCACGGTCAAAACGACCCCCTATGAGCAAGCACTTGAGACAGTGGGAAGGAAAAACTCCCTTTTAACAGAAGAAACCCTCCAGCAGAACCAGCTCAGGAGGGGCGTCTTCTGTTGGGACTGGTTGGGGCTGAGGGAGAGAACAGGAAAAAGACATGCTGTGGAGGGGAGCAGAGATCGATCACTAATGATACAGGCAGAGGTGTGCATACAGAGCAAAAAGCGAAAGAACACTCAGTGCTCATTGGGAACCCCCCAGCAGTCTAACGTCTATAGCATCATAACTAAGAGTTGTTCAGGGTCACCTGATCCAGCCCTAAACTATAAGCTTTAGCCAAAAGGAAAGTTTTAAGCCTAATCTTAAAAGTAGAGAGGGTGTCTGTCTCCCTGATCTGAATTGGGAGCTGGTTTCCACAGGAGAGGAGCCTGAAAGCTGAAGGCTCTGCCTCCCATTCTACTCTTACAAACCCTAGGAACTACAAGTAAGCCTTCAGTCTGAGAGCGAAGGGTCTCTATTGGGGTGATATGGTACTATGAGGTCCCTAAGATAAGATGGGACCTGATTATTCAAAACCTTATAAGTAAGAAGGAAGAATTTTAAATTCTATTCTAGAATTAACAGGAAGCCAATGAAGAGAGGCCAATATGGGTGAGATATGCTCTCTCCTTCTAGTCCCCGTTAGTACTCTAGCTGCAGCATTTAAAATTAACTGAAGGCCTTTTCAGGAACTTTTAGGACAACCTGATAATAATGAATTACAATAGTCCAGCCTAGAGGAAATAAATGCATGAATTAGTTTTTCAGCATCACTCTGAGACAAGACCTTTCTAATTTTAGAGATATTGCGTAAATGCAAAAAAAAACAGTCTTACATATTTGTTTATATGCGCATTGAATGACATATCCTGATCAAAAATGACTCCAAGATTTCTCACAGTATTACTAGAGGTCAGGGTAAGCCATCCAGAGTAAGGATCTGGTTAGACACCATGTTTCTAAGATTTGTGGGGCCAAGTACAATAACTTCAGTTTTATCTGAGTTTAAAAGCAGGAAATTAGAGGTCATCCATGTCTTTATGTCTGTAAGACAATCCTGCAGTTTAGCTAATTGGTGTGTGTCCTCTGGCTTCATGGATAGATAAAGCTGGGTGTCATCTGCGTAACAATGAAAATTTAAGCAATGCTGTCTAATAATACTGCCTAAGGGAAGCATGTATAAAGTGAATAAAATTGGTCCTAGCACAGAACCTTGTGGAACTCCATAATTAACCTTAGTCTGTGAAGAAGATTCCCCATTTACATGAACAAATTGTAATCTATTAGATAAATATGATTCAAACCACTGCAGCGCAGTGCCTTTAATACCTATGGCATGCTCTAATCTCTGTAATAAAATTTTATGGTCAACAGTATCAAAAGCAGCACTGAGGTCTAACAGAACAAGCACAGAGATGAGTCCACTGTCTGAGGCCATAAGAAGATCATTTTAACCTTCATTAATGCTGTTTCTGTACTATGATGAATTCTAAAACCTGACTGAAACTCTTCAAATAGACCATTCCTCTGCAGATGATCAGTTATCTGTTTTACAACTACCCTTTCAAGAATTTTTGAGAGAAAAGGAAGGTTGGAGATTGGCCTACAATTAGCTAAGATAGCTGGGTCAAGTGATGGCTTTTTAAGTAATGGTTTAATTACTGCCTCCTAGTTAAGTTAAAGGAATACTCGGCTCAGTAGAGCTCTGACTCTTTGTCAGCCTGGCAGTGCTGAAAAGAAACCTGGGGTTGTTCTTATTTTCTTCAATTAGTGATGAGTAGTAAGATGTCCTAGCTTTACGGAGGGCTTTTTTATAGAGCAACAGACTCTTTTTCCAGGCTAAGTGAAGATCTTCTAAATTAGTGAGACGCCATTTCCTCTCCAACTTACAGGTTATCTGCTTTAAGCTGCGAGTTTGTGAGTTATACCACAGAGTCAGGCACTTCTGATTTAAAGCTCTCTTTTTCAGAGGAGCTACAGCATCCAAAGTTGTCTTCAATGAGGATGTAAAACTATTGACGAGATACTCGATCTCACTTACAGAGTTTAGGTAGCTACTCTGCACTGTGTTGGTATATGGCATTAGAGAACATAAAGAAGGAATCATATCCTTAAACCTAGTTACAGCGCTTTCTGAAAGACTTCTAGTGTAATGAAACTTATTCCCCACTGCTGGGTAGTCCATCAGAGTAAATGTAAATGTTATTAAGAAATGATCAGACAGAAGGGAGTTTTCAGGGAATACTGTTAAGTCTTCAATTTCCATACCATAAGTCACAACAAGATCTAAGATATGACTAAAGTGGTGGGTGGACTCATTTACATTTTGAGCAAAGCCAATTCAGTCTAATAATAGATTAAATGTAGTGTTGAGGCTGTCATTCTCAGCATCTGTGTGGATGTTAAAATCGCCCACTATCTTATCTGAGCTAAGCACTAAGTCAGACAAAAGGTCTGAAAATTCACAGAGAAACTCACAGTAACGACCAGGTGGACGATAGATAATAACAAATAAAACTGGTTTTTGGGACTTCCAATTTGGATGGACAAGACTAAGAGTCAAGCTTTCAAATGAATTAAAGCTCTGTCTGGGTTTTTGATTAATTAATAAGCTGGAATGGAAGATTGCTGCTAATCCTCCGCCCCGGCCCGTGCTACGAGCATTCTGGCAGTTAGTGTGACTCAGGGGTATTGACTCATTTAAACTAACATATTCATCCTGCTGTAACCAGGTTTCTGTAAGGCAGAATAAATCAATATGTTGATCAATTATTATATCATTTACTAACAGGGACTTAGAAGAGAGAGACCTAATGTTTAATAGACCACATTTAACTGTTTTAGTCTGTGGTGCAGTTGAAGGTGCTATATTATTTTTTCTTTTTGAATTTTTATGCTTAAATAGATTTTTGCTGGTTATTGGTGGTCTGGGAGCAGGCACCGTCTCTACGGGGATGGGGTAATGAGGGGATGGCAGGGGGAGAGAAGCTGCAGAGAGGTGTGTAAGACTACAACTCTGCTTCCTGGTCCCAACCCTGGATAGTCACGGTTTGGAGGATTTAAGAAAATTGGCCAGATTTCTAGAAATGAGAGCTGCTCCATCCAAAGTGGGATGGATGCCGTCTCTCCTATTTGGGGAGGGGCCCAGAGAAAACTACAGAGTCCGACATTATTTTTGCAAAGTTACACACCGATTCAATGTTAATTTTAGTGACCTCCGATTGGCGTAACCGGGTGTCATTACTGCCGACGTGAATTACAATCTTACCAAATTTACGCTTAGCCTTAGCCAGCAGTTTCAAATTTCCTTCAATGTCGCCTGCTCTGGCCCCCGGAAGACAGTTGACTATGGTTGCTGGTGTCTTTAACTTCACATTTCTCAAAACAGAGTTGCCAATAACCAGAGTTTGTTCCTCAGCGGGTGTGTCGTCGAGTGGGGAAAAACAGAAATGTGAACGGGTTGGCGGTGTACACGGGGCTTCTATTTAGGACTACGCTTCCTCCTCACAGTCACCCAGTCGGCCTGCTTTCCCGGCTGCTCGGGATCTGCCAGAGGGAAACTAACGGTAGCTAAGCTACCTTGGTCCGCACCGACTACAGGGGCCTGGCTAGCTGTAGAATTTTCCACGGTGCGGAGCCAAGTCTCCAATTCGCCCAGCCTGGCCTCCAAAGCTACGAACAAGCTACACTTATTACAAGTACCATTACTGCTAAAGGAGGCCGAGGAATAACTAAACATTTCACACCCAGAGCAGAAAAGTGCGGGAGAGACAGGAGAAGCCGCTATGCTAAACTGGCTAAGAGCTAGTAGCTGCGCTAAGCTAGCGGATTCCTAAAAACACACAAAGTGAATAATGTGTAAATAATTCAGAGGTGATTCAGCAGATGGAGTGCTTTAGTTAAGGCACGTAAAGATTACACTGTGAAACAAATCGTTATCTAGTTAACTAGATCAATCTAACTGCGCAGATTAAACAGCTAACAGATACAGAAAAACACCGTTGTGCTCCGGAACAGGAAGTGATACAATACCGCAGTGAGAGCCAACCACCAGTAGAGGCAAGCAAGCAAGCAAGAGGAATCTATGGGTACATGCGTGAAAAGTCTTTGGAAACACATAAAGAGCTGACCATTCTCAGTCAGCTATACATGGACAGCAATGAATGGAAGTGCATAAAGATCCATAATGGAACAGAAGGTAACATGCAGCTCCTGCAATCTTAAGTTGAAGAGGCAGATCTCTGTATAACTTAAGTTAAACAAAATACATGTTATTTGGCTATTGTAATACAGACATACAGGTTCAGTTACAAGTCGAGGGGGTAGATATTGAAAGGGTACATGAAAATAAGTTTCTGGGGGTGATAATAGATGATAAGATAAACTGGAAGACTCATATAAAACATATACAAAGTAAACTGTCAAGAAGCATTTCAGTTCTAAACAAAGCGAAACATATTCTGGACCACAACTCACTCCGCATTCTTTACTGCTCACTGGTTTTACCATATTTACAGTACTGTGCAGAGGTATGGGGTAATACTTATAAAGGTACAACACAATCACTATCAGTAATGCAGAAAAGAGCTATAAGAATTATTCATAATACTGGCTATAGAGATCATACAAATCCACTATTTTTACAATCCAAATTCTTAAAATTCACAGACTTGGTTCATTTTCAAACAGTACAAATTGTGTATAAAGCAATAAACAATTTACTTCCAGCAAATATTAAAAATATGTTTTTTAACAGATCAGGGGATTACAGTCTGAGGGGGAAATTTAATTTAAAGCATCAGTGGGCACGAACAACATTAAAAGGTTTCTGTATTTCTGTCTGTGGGGTGAGGATGTGGAACAGATTGGGAGTGGGGCTCAAGCAATGTCCAAGCATGAACCAGTTCAAACAGCGGTACAAAAATATGTTTTTTTCTAGGTATAGGGAGGAGGAAGGGTAATGAGGGTTAGGGTGTTTTTGTTTTTTGCTTCGGCTTGTAAATATATAGTATGTTGTATGTAAGTAGGTATGTGTAGGTGTATATTTATGTTTGTGTATATATGTGTATATATATATATATATATATATATATATATATACATATATATATATATATATATATATATATGTATGTATATATATGTATATGTGTGTGTATATGTATATATATGTATATATATATATATATATATATATATATATATATATATATATTGATATCGGTTAGGTGTGTAGGAATCTATGTGTATATGTGGCAAAGGGTATTACTGGTTGTGGGGAAGAAGGGGTAGGGATAAATAAGCTGATGCTTCACCCTACCCCTTTTCGGACATGTTGGGTACACAGTAGGAACTTTTTTGTTGTTGTCTTTACTGATCTATCTTGTAATTGTTGTTGTATCAAATGTTTGAAATAAACAGTTTTCATTCATTCATTCATTCATACCCATGCATGTCCTAGATTGTCTCCGTGCAGGTTACAAAACATGCAATGTTATATCCAACGATACTGATGTAACAGTTGCCCTGGTCTTCAGGAACTGTGGTTAAGGGCAGGGAGAGGCAACACTACCCATTTTGTCCCTCTCTCCATTTTACAATCAAGATTGGGCCCTCACATGTGCACAGTGCTTCCAGCAACACAGAGTAAAATGCAACGTATTCTGCAAGTGTCAGAAGACAGATAACTGTAGAAATTCCCATAATTGATCTGATAAACAATAACAACCATTATTAAAGAGAGTCATCAGGTTACTTACAAATCAACTGGTAAATTGTTCTTTCAGTCAGAACCTAGGGACTTACATGACAGTTTCGTCTGCCATGGGTGACTCCTAAGGAAGTCTGTCATCCATGATAGATGAAACTGTCAGGTTAACTGTAATTTTAAAAGTTATGTCTGAGTGAAAGAACATTTTACCAAATAAAACCTGTTTTAAGCCTGGACTTGGACCATAATGTCTTTTCATGACACTATAATGACATTAACCATCATGTATATTGATGGCCAATATTGCCATTTTAGAGTACTGATTTAATTATCGGTGGACATTTAGTTTTAAAGTTTATGTAGATGCTAAACTAAATGAAATAAGGTTTTCTTAATGTTCCTATTGGATACTTTGACTTTATAAATATAAGTATAGCCACGAAAACTATGACTATGCTCCTAAATAACTAAGTTATAGATGAAAATGTGAATTTCTTGGCCGCCATTTTGAAATTCACTTTGACTGCCCCCCCCAAGAAGGTGTAAGTAACTATTCTAGTGGTCTTATTGGATTTCGTGGTTGTAAAAACATACATATAGACACCAAAATCGGGTCTCTATGAGCTTCAAAAGCTGAGATATTGTCAAAAGTAATAATGTTGGTGTCCATTTTGAAAAGCACCCTCTGTAGCAAAAGTTAGGTAAATTCAGATTGATCACCAAAATTTTTCTGAAAGCCCTTGATGTGTTGAACAATAAAATCATGGTTGACTGAGTAAAACACAGATGGCCATGAACTCTGCCCTGGAGCCCAGAGTATGTCAGGTTTGAACAGAATGAAAACACAAGTTTAGTTCTACCTTCATATTCAGTTGTGGTCAAATTGACCTGTTTTAGGGCGCCTTCACACATAACATGACTAAAGCCAACTAGCACACGAAGGAGGAATTGCATGTCATTCATGAAAAATCGGAACTGCCTCGAACGCTTCATACAGCTGTCACCACAACCATTAGCGCATAGCACATGCACTCTACATTCGTGTGCTGCTCGCACTTGTAACACTTCCAGCGGCAAGATGAGGTCGCATTGTCAGCTGATCATGTTCGCAGCATTCGCACGGCATGTCGCACGCAGGTTGGACATATCATGCCACAGCGCAATATGCTGCACAAACTTATCACCCATGTCGCACCGTGGCCAAATGACACAATCGAGGCAGACTTCACACCAGCAGCCAAAAGATGGGGAGTGCCCTGCGAGTGCCCATTCGACCCCCTCTTGGCAGGTGTGGGCCGGAGTCCAGGTGCCATGCACGAACATCCAACACCACTTGCAGGGCACTGAGAAAATGCGGGGCTATTCATGCAGCCGGCACGAGAGTAGAGGGCAGGCGATAGGATGCCCAGATGTCCTCCTTTTGCCACAAATTGAGATGTTTTCTGGCCTTGTTATTGACAGTCCGGCTTCAATTTTGAAATGCGTGTTTTAAAAATTCATGTTTCAAACACACATTTCAAAACTGAAGCCAGAACAATACTGTGGGGATCTGTGGACCTGTGAATCACAGCTGGAGAACACATACTGTGTTATGAAGGACATCACCTGACAACACTCCGCTACGAGGCACGTGCATGGAAATACATAAAAACACAATGGGTTGGAGCGACCGCGTAGTGCACACATGGGCAGGCGGTGCCAAGGATGGTGTGAACATGTATACACTCAGCTGGAGATCTGAAAGTCACATTACCCATGTCAACTATGGTCCACATGACGTGTTGTCCTTCAGCGGCCCATTCTCTGGACACACCTGGCCAGCAGATGTCGATATGATAAGAGCGCACTGCTTCATTCATGTCATTTCATGACTGTACATCTGTGACCATGGGTCATATACAGAGGAACAGAAGGATCATTCTTGTATTGTCCACTCGATAAAAGGGATTAAATATTAGAAACTGAAGGTTTTTTTTTGTTTGCACTGTGTGTTTTTTTCCCCCCACAGCAGCTGCACAATGTGGAGCCACATGTTCCAGGTGCTCGCACTGTATTCATGCACACGTACGAGTGTGCACGAAACCATTGCTGTGGTATTGTGCATGCCTGTCCAACTGTGTGTCCCTCCCGACAGCAGGTGGAATGTTTTGCAGTGCCCCATTTTGTTTTTTGTTTGTGTTTTTTTAGCTGGTTTCTGCTTCTGTCACCCAACATCATGTTATGGGTAAAGTGGTTCTTATATTTTCACTAAAACAAAAATAACACACTCCATTTTGTTTTCCTAAAATTTAGCTATTCAATAAAGAATTTGAAGCAGGGAACAAAAAAAAAACCTTCTTACTCTCTTTCTCTGCCATGCCAACACATTTACAGAGCTGCTGTTGTGTCAGTCTGAGTCACAGTTCAAGAAGCCACGAAAAATCTGAGTGTAAACAGGTAAGTGATGAATTATATGAAGTGAAAAGATGATCTCACCTCTCCTGACACTGACTGCATCTCAGATAGGTGACTTTTCTCAACTGGATACATAATGTATTTCCTAAAGCAAAAATAAAACCCTGTCCATTATGTGACAGAATGTTTTTTTTTCTTTTCCAAAACAAAGCATTTCTGCCTCTTCTGTCTTTTCCATAAGAATTCTCTCAGTTTATTTACCTCAAAAGGTTGTGTGAAACTTGAAAGACTTGAAAGATGTGATGTTGTAGGGTTATGAGCACTGACACGTTCTGCCTCTACTCTCCCGTCTTTACACTATGTGGAAAACTGTGAAAAATTACAAGCAATATTCTAAACTTTGCTCAGAAATATTGTCCTCCTGAACTTCACAACAGCACATGAGGAAAAGGTGTGTGGGCCACTTGTGGTTCATCAAAAGCACGAAAGTTTCTCCGCCTTGAGAGGGTCAGAGATACATCATTCTTAAAACTGACCAAACAAACCGTGAGGTGAAAGATGAGGAGGTTCCAAGCTATGAATGGATCAAATAAATACAAGGTCTGTCAATAAAGTATCCACAGAGCCATCTGTTTAGAAATGGTCCGGTGGTTTGTGCCGCGTCGTCGCAGCTCGGAGCGCGGCGCGCAGAGCGTCCTTAAAGGGGTCCTTAAAGCTGTAGTTAACAGACCTTATTCTCTGTGAAGCCCGTAAAATTTTCACCGAAAGCCCAGATAAATTTTCGAATGGTTTCCAGGTGCCAGTCTGTAACAGCTTCTGAAAAAATTCTGATGGAAAAAAAGTCCTTTTCATTCCGCCATTTCCAGACAATGAAAATCCGACAAGGGGGCGGGACCACTCCTTCCCAAGGCGTGCTCACAGGCGAATGACGTCACCGACAGGCGTGGAAAAACTCATGCATGCACACGAGGGTTCAAGCATGTCTGACGTAAAAACATAAGAATGAAATCCATATAGTTTTTGAAAAAAATAAAAAGGACCGTTACTTTATTGACAGACCTCATATATTCTGAGGGAGTAAGTGAATTCTACTCCAGGTAAAGATAACCTTTACTTTGAGAAGGAAACACAAGCAAGAAAGCCAACATCATCACTGCAAGAGTTCCATGATGACACACATACAGCTGTTACAAGAACTCTACAGGTACCTCCCACAGCCAGTGGGGGGCACAGCAAACCAACAAGTTAGCTTCCATAAACATTAATCAGATAACTGAAAAGTTAGCTTTTATGACGATAAACTGCTAAAAAAGTTATACAAATAACCGATAGGTATTAGTATTGATTCAGACACGGATACATCAGATCACACTGTCGGCTTCTGATGAACCAGTTTCACTTTCACTTTTCGCTGCTGGATAAATTCAAGGATCACAAACACATAAGAACACATGAAAAATGAATGAATAAAATATAAAACCCCAAACATTGTCATGATCTTTCAAAAGTAGTAAAACACAGTATTAGAAGTCACAGTTATCTCGGTATTAGATACACCGTCATTTATGAGCTAAAAGCTGCCCCTTTTTCCACCCTTTGAACCCTGCAGCTTAAACAACTAAAATACGTCATTAATGTATTGATTGGCAGAATAAAATACACGTAGTCAATATAAATTCTTACCTGTTAGTTTCAGTGGGATTCATCTGAATAAATAATTGTCCTGAGATGATCAACAATGGTCTAAACGGTGAAGAAACATCCCAGTCTGTACACAGCTGCACCGTGAGAGCTCCTCTCTCCCACCAAGTCTTGGTGATACCATCAGCCACAAAGAAATAAAATAATGTTAAAATTAGTCCGTTTTATGTTTGTGTCAATCGGACTTCTTCTTTTGGATTCAGTGGCGGATGGCACCAGTTTGAGGTACATTTACCACCACCTACCGGACTGCTGAGTGATTGCTGAGATTTTACAAAGCTTAACTCCTGGCAGCCATAGTCATTTGTTTAGATGCAATGAAGTCATTTGCACAATGTGTGATGGGTTTTGCAACAGATTTTCAAGGGACAAGAGACAGAAACACTAATGTCCAAAATGAACCTCAACTACACTACCTACAATGCTCCCTGCGTCCCGTGTCTGCTACGTTTAAGATGCGTGGAATTTAATAAATGCAGACACAATAACAATGTCTATACACCCAGAGAATATATTCACGAGAGTTTTAGGCACTAGAGTTTAATGCTGTTGTCCATAGAGCCGGATCAGAGTGTCTGAAATGCATTTCTCATGTCATGAACGTACTGAGATTATCCTATCCTACCCATAATGCACTGCTGGGCACAGCATGTGCTCACTGTAACCTTTTAGATTAGCGCATTACTTTAAAACTAAAACATATATCTGATATTTTCACTTTATAAAACTTCAAACGTGACAGTAATTTTAATATCTTGTCCGGAATTACTTTGGTTAAAATTTGAACCATAAGTTAAAAATGTATGCCTCTGGATGACTTGGGTGATATTGCCCACGTATCAGTATGGGGTTAAAAGAAATTATTATTATTTATTTTTTGTGTGTGTGACCAGTTTTCCTTTGACTGCAGAGGATAGAGTGATTTCTCATAGAAGCAGCTCTCTTCTGTTTGCAGAGAGTAGAACTACACATCTGCTATAAAACCTTTAACAGGTAGGTGCTCAACTGATTTAAAATCTTTAAAATGTATCACTTCCTGTTCTGGAGCACAGCGGTGTTTTGCTGTATCTGTTAGCTGTTTAATCTGCGTAGTTAGATTGATCTAGATAACTAGATAATGATTTATTTCACAGTCTAATCTTCACGTGCCTTAACTAAAGCACTCCCTCTGCTGAATCACCTCTAAATTATTTTCACATTCTTCACTTTGTGTGTTTTTAGGAATCCGCTAGCTTAGCGCACCTATTAGCCCTTAGCCGCTTTAGCATGGCAGCTACTCCTGTCTCTCCCGCACTTTTCTGCTCTGGGTGTGAAATGTTTAGTTATTCCTCGGCCTCCTTTAGCAGTAACGGTACTTGTAATAAGTGTAGCTTGTTCATAGCTTTGGAGGCCAGGCTGGACGAATTGGAGACTCGGCTCCGCACCTTGGAAAATCCTACAGCTAGCCAGGCCCCTGTAGTTGGTGCGGACCAAGGTAGTTTAGCCACTGTTAGCTGTCCCCCAGTAGATCCCGAGCAGCCGGGAAAGCAGGCCGGCTGGGTGACTGTGAGGAAGAAGCATAGTTCTAAACAGAAGCCCCGTGTACACCACCAACCCGTTCACATCTCTAACCGTTTTTCCACACTCGGCGACACACCCACTGAGGATCAAACTCTGGTTATTGGCGACTCTGTCTTGAGAAATGTGAAGTTAGCGACACCAGCAACCATAGTCAAATGTCTTCCGGGGGCCAGAGCAGGCGACATTGAAGGAAATTTGAAACTGCTGGCTAAGGCTAAGTGTAAATTTGGTAAGATTGTAATTCACGTCGGTTGACGTGAATTACAATGACACCCGGTTACGCCAATAGGAGGTCACTAAAATTAATGTTGAATCGGTGCGTAACTTTGCAAAAACAATGTCGGACTCTGTAGTTTTCTCTGGGCCCCTCCCCAATCGGACCGGGAGTGACATGTTTAGCCGCATGTTCTCCCTGAATTGCTGGCTGTCTGAGTGGTGTCCAAAAAAAATGAGGTGGGCTTCATAGATAATTGGCAAAGCTTCTGGGGAAAACCTGGTCTTGTTAGGAGAGACGGCATCCATCCCACTTTGGATGGAGCAGCTCTCATCTCTAGAAATCTGGCCAATTTTATTAAACCCTCCAAATCGTGACTCTCCAGGGTTGGGACCAGGAAGCAGAGTTGTAGTCTTACACACCTCTCTGCAGCTTCTCTCCCCCTGCCATCCCCTCATTACCCCATCCCCGTAGAGACGGTGCCTGCTCCCAGACCACCAACAACCAGTAAAAATCTTTTTAAGCATAAAAATTTAAAAAGAAAAAATAATATAGCACCTTCAACTGCACCACAGACTAAAACAGTTAAATGTGGTCTATTAAACATTAGGTCTCTCTCTTCTAAGTCCCTGTTAGTAAATTATATAATAATTGATCAACATATTGATTTATTCTGCCTTACAGAAACCTGGTTACAGCAGGATGAATATGTTAGTTTAAATGAGTCAATACCCCTGAGTCACACTAACTGTCAGAATGCTCATAGCACGGGCCGAGGCGGAGGATTAGCAGCAATCTTCCACTCCAGCTTATTAATTAATCAAAGACCCAGACAGAGCTTTAATTCATTTGAAAGCTTGACTCTTAGTCTTGTCCATCCAAATTGGAAGTCTCAGAAAGCATTTCAACAGTTCTTTTAGTCAGACAGGAAAGATTGTTTGACCTGCTTTGGATGCGTTCAGTGACCCCCCCTGATATATGGCAGTGTGACTATGGCCGGTTTGTTTTTGTTGAGAGTGTTCTTTTTCTTCTTTTGTATGTGTTTTTCTGTGTTTTATACCTGTTTTTTTTTACCTTTTTCTATTGCCCATTGTGGATACTGGCAGTTTGTGAGTGCATTGTGTATGTGTGTCTCCTCCTCTTCCCTGTCCTGTGTATCTGTGACTATAGTGGCCCAGTTGTACAGTGTTCTGACTACTGACAGCTTATGTTCTGTGGGGTGTTCTGATGTCCAGAGCAAATATTGGTCCGTGTGTGTGGGTTTCCTGTGTATTTTAAGTTTGATGCTGCTGTCTGTGTTGTGTTGTATTTTTAAATCCAAAAAAGTTATTTCATTGTTTATTTCCTCTTCGTACGTGAATTTGATGCTGCCTATATGGTCTATGGTGTTGAGGTGATCTGTGAGCTGTTGTGTGTGTCCGTTTTTTATTTTTTCTAGAATGTCATCGACGTACCTTTTCCAAAACAATATGCTACAATCTGCTGGTGCTGTGGATATGGCTTGTTGTTCCAGATGCTCCATGAAAAACCCACTCATAATGGCTGATAACGGGTCTCCCATGGCGAAGCCTTCAGTCTGTTTGTATATGGTGTTGTTGTATTGAAAATAAGTGGATGTGGCAACGATTCTGAGTAGTGACATGATGTCTTCAACTGTGAGTTTGGTTCGTTTCCGGAGTGATTTGTCCTTACTGAGTCTACTGTGTATGATGTTGAGTGTGGCTTCTACTGGGGGTTTTGTGAAAAGTGATATGACATTGTGTGATATGAATATTTTATCCTGTCCTATGGTGATTTGTTGTAAGACCTTTGCCAATTGTTCAGTGAGTCCGAGGAGGGGTTTTATGATTTCTACAGTACAAGAGATTTGGAAAGGTTATAAGTGACGGATCCTATGCTATCGACAATGGGGCGGAGCGGTGTGTCAGGCTTGTGTATTTTCGGCAAACTATATATCCGGGGGTGATGGTAGCTGTGGGCACCAGGTGGTTGTATGAGTCCTGAGTTATTTTGTTTTCAGCTAACATGGGTTTGAGTAATGATTTAAGAGTCCTTTTTAGTTGTTCTGTTGGGTCTTTTTGCAGTGTGTGGTATGTGTTGTGGTCCTTAAGCAAGATGTCCATTTTGTTGTTGTAACTGTCCCTATCCATAACTACTGTGGAGCGACCTTTGTCTGCTGGTAGTATAATGATGTCGTCCTGTTTACCTAGTGTATGTATGGCTCTCCTTTCTTCCTTGGTGATGTTACTGGGTGGTAAATGTACGGTTTTGAGAATGCCTGCTACCTCATTGCATAATGCTGATTTCTTTCCCTGATCGTGTATGGATTGACAAGCTAATTCCATGGCTAAAATGAAATCCTCGTATGGTATTGTGTCCGGTGTTATTGCGTAGTTGAGTCCTTTTGCTAATACTTGTGTTTCTGTGTGTGTGAGCTGATGTTGTGAGTAGTTTTTTTACCCAATTGTCCAGCACAGCTGCGTGTTTTGTTGTGTCCCTGTTAGCTTTTGTTTTGTTTAAGAGTTTGTCCACTTTTTCGATGTGTCTCTTCTTGGTTTTTATGAATTCCTTTTCGTATTGTTGTTTTAAATGCTCCGTCATGTCCGCGTTTATTTCAGGTTCTGGATTGTAGATGCGTTTAAAATCCTGCCTTTTTTCCTCGATGTCTGCGTTGATTTGCATGATGTTTTGTGTAATAATCTGTATCCGTTCTTTAACCAGGGCCTTACGTGCTTTGCGTACAATGTCCTCAGAGTTCTTGGTCTTTATCGGGTTTCTGATGTATAAACTCCTCGGGATTATTCCCTCATCCCGGCACCTCAGATGGAAGCGTAGGTGGTTCTTGTACCACGCTAACTTTAAAAATTGATGTTCCAGCACCCAGCATGCCTTGACAACGCTTGGTCCAAAACTTTCATATAAAGATTTGTGAAATTTCATACTGTCTTCTTAAGTTAACTATTTCAACAGTTCTTTTAGTCAGACAGGAAAGATTGTTTTACCTGCTTTACATGTTTGGCTACTTCCTGTAGCCTTCCTCCAGGACATGAGATGCTGTCCTGGAGAAGACGTCAGACAGTAGGGGGCGTAAGTTCCCCCTGCTGTCTGGCCAAATCAAGAAGTAGCAGCCTATAAGACACGTCACTTCCCCATCTTGTGATGCTTCTGAGGAAGGCTACAGGAAGTAGCCGAAACATGTAAAGCAGGTAAAACAATCTTTCCTGTCTGACTAAAAGAACTGTTGAAATAGTTAACTTAAGAAGACAGTATGAAATTTCACAAAAGCCTCAGAAACCAGTTTTATTTGTTATTATCTATCATCCACCTGGTCGTTACTGTGAGTTTCTTTGTGATTTTTCAGACCTTTTGTCTGACTTAGTGCTTAGCTCAGATAAGAATTATAGTGGGTGATTTTAACATCCACATAGATGCTGAGAATGACAGCCTCAACACTGCATTTAATCTATTAACCCCTGGCAAAAATTATGGAATCACCGGCCTCGGAGGATGTTCATTCAGTTGTTTAATTTTGTAGAAAAAAAGCAGATCACAGATATGACACAAAACTAAAGTCAATTCAAAAGGCAACTTTCTGGCTTTAAGAAACACTATACGAAATCAGGAAAAAATAATTGTGGCAGTCAGTAACGGTTACTTTTTTAGACCAAGCACAGGGAAAAATATACATTCTTTCATTACAAAATGACCTTTAATAGTGGAATGTCCGCATAAAGTCCTCATGCCGGCATCTTCTGAATCTTCTCTGTTCTCTCACGACGTCCTGGGTCAACAGAGCCTTAAATTAGGATGATTTCAGCTCGAAACAGCCAGACGACATCGCCTGGGAGCACTGCGTGACGTTCCGCTCCATGGAAAGTCCTTAAAGCGACAGAAACACCCCATAATCTCTCATCAGCTGTTAAACTTTTCATCAAAACCAGCAGAATTTCTCGAATAGTGTCCACTCGGATATTCCTCACAGGTCCTGAAAAAAGTTTGATAAAGCAATGCACGCCGTCTCGAGCAGCGTCTCAAACAAAGGAATTCAGCCGAGAGGGCTGGACCAGTGCTCACTCAAAGCCTGCCCACAGGGAAATGATGTCACCGACACGCGTGAAAAAACTCACGCATGCACAGGAGGGTTCAAGCATGATTTGTGTAATCGCATGTCATTCAAATCCATAGTTTTTTTTTTTATAAAACTGCCGTTTAGTTTTATAAGATACCTCGTAAATTTCCACAGTCATTGATGATATGGGGCTGCATGTCAGGTAAAGGCACTGGGGAGATGGCTGTCATTACATCATCAATAAATGTGCAAGATTACGTTGATATTTTGGACACTTTTCTTATCCTATCAATTGAAAGGATGTTTGGGGATGATGAAATCATTTTTCAAGATGATAATGCTTCTTGCCATCGAGCAAAAACTGTGAAAACATTCCTTGCAAAAAGACACATAGGGTCAATGTCATGGCCTGCAAATACTCCGGATCTTAATCCAATTGAAAATCTTTGGTGGAAGTTGAAGAAAATGGTCCATGACAAGGCTCCAACCTGCAAAGCTGATCTGGCAACAGCAATCAGAGAAAGTTGGAGCCAGATTGATGAAGAGTACTGTTTGTCACTCATTAAGTCCATGCCTCAGAGACTGCAAGCTGTTATAAAAGCCAGAGGTGGTGCAACAAAATACTAGTGATGTGTTGGAGCGTTCTTTTGTTTTTCATGATTCTGTCATTTTTTCCTCACAATTGAGTGATTCCATATTTTTTTTTTCCCTCTGCTTGGTCTAAAAAGTAACCGTTACTGACTGCCACAATTTTTTTCCTGATTTCTTATAGTGTTTCTTAAAGCCAGAAAGTTGCCATTTGAAATTACTTTAGTTTTGTGTCATGTCTGTGATCTGTTTTTTTTCTACAAAATTAAACAACTGAATGAACATCCTCCGAGGCCGGTGATTCCATAATTTTTGCCAGGGGTTGTATTAGACTCAGTTGGCTTCGCTCAAAATGTAAATGAGCCCACCCACCACCTTAGCCACACTTTAGATCTTGTTTTGACTTATGGTATGGAAATTGAAGACTTAACAGTATTCCCTGAAAACCCCCTTCTGTCTGATCATTTCTTAATAACATTTACATTTACTTTAATGGACTACCCAGCAGTGGGGAATAAGTTTCATTACAGTAGAAGTCTTTCTGAAAGCGCTGTAACCAGGTTTAAGGATATGGTTCCTTCTTTGTTCTGTTCTTCAATGCCATATAACAACAGTGCAGAGTAGCTACCTAAATTCTGTGAGTGAGATAGAGTATCTCGTCAATAGCTCTACATCCTCATTGAAGACAACTTTGGATGCTGTAGCTCCTCTGAAAAAGAGCGCCTTAAATCAGAAGTGCCTGACTCCATGGTTTAACCCACAAACTCGCAGATTAAAGCAGACAACCCGTAAGCTAGAGAGGAAATGGCGTCTCACTAATTTAGAAGATCTTCATTTAGTCTGGAAAAAGAGTCTGTTGCTCTATAAAAAAGCCCTCCGTAAAGCTAGGACATCTTACTACTCATCACTACTTGAAGAAAATAAGAACAACCCCAGGTTTCTTTTCAGCACTGTAGCCAGGCTGACAAAGAGTCAGAGCTCTATTGAGCCGAGTATTCCTTTAACTTTAACTAGTAATGACTTCATGACTTTCTTTGCAAATAAAACTTTAACTATTAGAGAAAAAATTACTCATAACCATCCCAAAGATGTATTGTTATCTTTGGTTGTTTTCAGTGATGCCGGTATTTGGTTAGACTCTTTCTCTCCGTTTGTTCTGTCTGAGTTACTTTCATTAGTCACTTCCTCCAAACCATCAACATGTCTATTAGACCTCATTCTGACCAGGCTGCTCAAGGAAGCCCTACCGTTAATTAATGCTTCGATCTTAAATATGATCAATCTATCTTTATTAGTTGGCTATGTACCACAGGCTTTTAAGATGGCAGTAATTAAACCATTACTTAAAAAGCCATCACTTGACCCAGCTATCTTAGCTAATTATAGGCCAATCTCCAACCTTTCTTTTCTCTCAAAAATTCTTGAAAGGGTAGTTGTAAAACAGCTAACTGATCATCTGTAGAGGAATGGTCTATTTGAAGAGTTTCAGTCAGGTTTCAGAATTCATCATAGTAGAGAAACAGCATTAGTGAAGGTTACAAATGATCTTCTTATGGCCTCAGACAGTGGACTCATCTCTGTGCTCATCCTGTTAGACCTCAGTGCTGCTTTTGATACTGTTGACCATAAAATTTTATTACAGAGATTAAAGCATGCCATAGGTATTAAAGGCACTGCGCTGCAGTGGTTTGAATCATATTTATCTAATAGATTACAATTTGTTCATGTAAGTGGGGAGTATTCTTCACGGACTAAGGTTAATTATGGAGTTCCACAAGGTTCTGTGCTAGGACCGATTGTATTCACTTTATACATGCTTCCCTTAGGCAGTATTATTAGAAAGCATTGCTTAAATTTTCATTGTTATGCAGATGATACCCAGCTTTATCTATCCATGAAGCCAGAGGACACACACCAATTAGTTAAACTGCAGGAATGTGTTACAGACATAAAGACATGGATGACCTCTAATTTCCTGCTTTTAAATTCAGATAAAACTGAAGTTATTGTACTTGGCCCCACAAATCTTAGAAACATGGTGTCTAACCAGATCCTTACTCTGGATGGCATTACCCTGACCTCCAGTAATACTGTGAGAAATCTTGGAGTCATTTTTGATCAGGATATGTCCTTCAATGCGCATATTAAGCAAATATGTAGGACTGCTTTTTTGCATTTGCACAATATCTCTAAAATTAGAAAGGTCTTGTCTCAGAGTGATGCTGAAAAGCTAATTCATGCATTTATTTCTTCTAGGCTGGACTATTGTAATTCATTATTAACAGGTTGTCCTAAAAGTTCCCTGAAAAGCCTTCAGTTAATTCAACATGCTGCAGCTAGAGTACTGACAGGGACTAGAAGGAGAGAGCATATTTCACCCATATTGGCCTCTCTTCGTTGGCTCCCTGTTAATTCCAGAATAGAATTTAAAATTCTTCTTCTTACTTATAAGGTTTTGAATAATCAGGTCCCATCTTATCTTAGGGACCTCTTAGTACCATATCACCCCAATAGAGCGCTTCGCTCTCAGACTGCAGGCTTACTTGTAGTTCCTAGGGTTTGTAAGAGTAGAATGGGAGGCAGAGCCTTCAGCTTTCAGGCTCCTCTCCTGTGGAACCAGCTCCCAATTCTGATTAGGGAGACAGACACCCTCTCTACTTTTAAGATTAGGCTTAAAACTTTCCTTTTTGAACAAGCTTATAGTTAGGGCTGGATCAGGTGACCCTGAACCATCCCTTAGTTATGCTGCTATAGACTTAGACTGCTGGGGGGTTCCCATGATGCACTGAGTGTTTCTTTCTCTTTTTGCTCTGTATGCACCACTCTGCATTTAATCATTAGTGATTGATCTCTGCTCCCCTCCACAGCATGTCTTTTTCCTGATTCTCTCCCTCAGCCCCAACCAGTCCCAGCAGAAGACTGCCCCTCCCTGAGCCTGGTTCTGCTGGAGGTTTCTTCCTGTTAAAAGGGAGTTTTTCCTTCCCACTGTCACCAAGTGCTTGCTCATAGGGGGTCGTTTTGACCGTTGGGGTTTTTCTGTAATTATTGTATGGCTTTTGCCTTACAATATAAAGCACCTTGGGGCAACGTTTGTTGTGATTTGGTGCTATATAAATAAAATTGATTTGATTTGATATATATATATATATATATATATATATACACACACACAGTTGTGCTCAAAAGTTTACATATGCCAACAGAAGTGGGGTTTTTTTTTAACCATTTTTCAGAGAATATGAATAACACAAATCTTTTTGGTTAGTGGTTGGGTGAAGCCATTTATTGTCAAATGACTGTTTCCTCTTTTTCAATCATAATGACAAGAGAAACAACCCAAATGACCCTGATCAAAAGTTTACAAAAACAGTATGTCACTCTATGGTAAATCTGTGTGGAGCATACAGTTCTCAAAAACTGAAGGAGAAGAGTGAGGAGAGACACCAAGACACCCAGACAACCCAGAAGAAGTTACAGGTTTCTGTGGCTGTGACTGGAGAAATTTGGCACTGTGTGTGTTTTACATTTATACAGCTTCATGATGAAGTGGTACAGAGGAGGACTTTCATTCACCAAAACATCAAATCTAGGCTTTCATCTCAGATGTACGTTCTGGCACTTTGTAGCTGAACTTTTCAGTCCTCCTCTGTACCACTGTATAACTGGTGATGCAAAATGCCAAAATTGCACTGTGCACAGTTTCTCCAATCACAGCCACAGAAATCTGTAACCTCTTTAGTGTTGTCTGGGCCTCTTGGTGGCTTTCCTCCTGAAGTCCAGCCAGATTATGTATGGGACACTCTGCAGGTCCCCAGCCTTCATAAATCTGCCACAAACGGCCTGTGGTTATTTGTGGTATATAACCTGTAAATAATGGTGCATTGCTCGGGGTAACGCTGACCAGCAGCATACACCCAAAGAAGATACCAGTAAATCATGTTGCACAGATTTTAATACGTGGCACACTCTCCATGAGCTGCTGCTGGAGATGAATTAGTGTGTGTGTGTGTGTGTGTGTGTGTGTGTGTGTGTGTGTGTGTGTGTGTGTGTGTGTGTGTGTGTGTGTGTGTGTGTGTGTGTGTGTGTGTGTGTGGATGGGTTGGTGGAGCTGGCCGTCCTCCCACAAACCTTCCCACAGCAAACGCTCACACCCATCTGTCACATGGTCCCACTCAAAATCCATTTGGTGTGTCAGCACCCAGTGTTGTCCACGTCTCATATTCTGGCTCCAGTTGTGCTCAAGCAGCTTAAATTATTCACCCTGTCATTATTCAGTGCTGGTACTGATTTGTGTGAGTGGATGATGGGTCAGTGAACACCAGTGGACTAATTGTGGTTTCTCACGTATATGGCTGCATGCATGTGTTCACGTGCACAGGCAGCGGACCCCTGCAGTGCCACAGATCAGTACTGTTTACAGTGCCGCGCCGCGCTGTGCTGGACCGCGCTGGGCTGGCAGGAGGCCGAGGTGAGTGCAGCCTGAGTGTGTTCTCAAATGCCACAGGCCTAATTAAGGATTACTGTGAATGAAGTGCTTTAGTTTAAAAAGGCAGAGAATGAGCCCCATGAGGTCTGCGCAGCAAGAAGACTCCCCGAGGATCTTTAGCCGTGATTTATGCAGAGAAGAGTCCAACTAAAACCACAAAGCTGGCAGGTGGTACACAGCCTCAGACATGGCAATGAACAGAACATACACCCACCTCTTTAATTCTCCAGCAGAGTTCAGTGTCAAATAGTTTTTAGGTGGGTTCCTGAGTCACAAGTGGTCAGACAGAGGACCAGCCTGGCTGAGGTCCAGCCTGGCTGAGGTCCAGCCCTCACACCCTCAGTTTCTGCAGGTTGCATCACTGTCTGCAAAACAGGATGTGAATGTTGGAATCAAAGTGTGTGTGTGATGTATGAGCAGCACAGCACACATGTATGATCCAGCAGGTGTGTGGAATAGATTTGTGTTATTGATATGTGAGACGGCCTCCCACACGCCAGACGATGATCACAGCAGATGATGGAACCATGGCAGTCAGAATGGGCATGGCCAAAGGACTGATTGTGTACGGAGACACTTTTCTTCTGCTGTTTTTCACTCTGGGTCACCACAGCAGATCTGACAGCGACCTGCTGTGTTTTGTTGGATGTCATCCTGACACAGCTCCACATGAACCAGGAACCTTCTGCTTTGGCAGGAAGAGCACTGACCACTTGGCCACCACTCCAACCCAGAAGGACTGACTGTGTGCTGCCCCAAATCAGAAAAAAAGATCAAGACAAGATGAAAAAAAACATTTGCAGCAATAACAAAATGGAGTAATGCTTACATTTACATTAACTGCACTGTAAAACATCAGTTAGTTGAACTCAAACCAGTTGAGGAAACCGATTCAGAATCGCCTTTATTGTCATTGTAATTTTCATTACAACAATATTTGACTGCAACTCCAAAAAGGTGCTTTCCGTGGTGCGAGTAATTTTTAGCCAAATAAAATATAATAAAATTTAACAATAAATTGTTCAGAGTATATGTACAACTAAATAAACATAAGATAAAATAAAATGAAACGTGGACCAAGTAAAATGTAAATGAGAATTATATGCACAACTGTGGAACCATATTGCACGGGAATATTGCACATGGTTTACAGATATTGCACAAGAAACTTGAAGGTGTGGATTAGAGTGATTTGTTTTTGTTCAGTGCAGTGATCGCTCTGGGGAGAAAGCTGTCCCTGAGTCTGTTTGTCCTAGTTTTGATTGACCTATACCGTTGGCCGGAGGTTCGTAGGTCAAACAGGTGGTTGCTGGGGTGGGATGTGTCTTTGCTGATGCTGGCAGCTCTGTTGAGGTAGTGAGAGCTGGCAATGTCCTCCAGGCTGGGCAGAGAGCAGCCAGTGATCCCCTGGGCCATTCTGATCACCCTCTGCATTGCTCTCCTGTCTCCTGCTGAGCACCCCCCGTACCACACTGTGATGCAGTACGTCAGGATGCTCTCGATGGTGGCTCTGTAGAACAACACCAGCAGCTTCTCCTCCAGATTGTTCCTCCTGAGCACCCTCAGGAAGTGAGTCGCTGCTGGGCTTTCTTCACCACCACTGTGGTGTTGGCAGTCCAGGAGAGGCTGTCAGAGAGCTGCACTCCCAGGAACCTGATGGAACACAGTCCCCTTGGATGTAGAGCGGGGCTGGGTCAGCCCAGTTCTTCCTGAAGTCCAGGATTATTTCTTTTGTTTTTGTGGTGTTCAGCGGCAGGTTGTTAGCTGAACACCATTCTGTCAGTCGATTGACCTCATCGATTGCCTTAAACCATCTGAGTTTGCCACAGTTGTATTTCATCTCTTCCTACTACAGCCCCCATGCATACACACTCCTCTCCCTCTAAATGCTCCTCTGCCTCTTATCCTCATCTGCCTGAGACCTCTTACTCACTCTTGATCCAAGCTTGCAAAGAGCAATACAAATATGGCACCTTTATGGTTGGATACAGACTGATTGCAGGTTGAGTGATTGTGGCTCCGAGTGTCATGTTTGTGCACTCGTGTTTTCAACCACATGCAGGTCATTTCTAACAGCTGTGAGCAGATTGCTTGCAAACGTTTGCCATAGTTTGCCACCACCGAGCCTAGGGGTGGTGCCTCTCCCCGGGGCTCAAGTCATATTTGTCTCTCCGTGCCCCTGCCTCGCTCTCAGGGGTTGTGGGCCCTCCTTTCTCCCTCTGGCTCCTCAGCTGCCCCTGCTGCTTCTGGGTCTCATCTGGCACCTTTCCTGGTTTGGGGGCCACCGGGTGGGGTGGCTCGTCCATCTACGGCTCCCTGGCTCCCAGTCCCCCCTGTTGGTTTGTTCTTCCCCTGGGCTTCCGGTGCTCCTCTGGGACTCCCCGCCTCCCCCATCTCGTGGTTTCCATGGTGCCTCTGCTGGGTCTGGGGGTGGGCCACAGGGCCCAGTGTATGTGCCCCCCATCCCTGCCACCACTGGTCCCTCCCTTTGGGGACTGTGGCCCTGGTGATGTGGTTCTGCCCCCCCCTTTTGGTGGGCCCATGCCTGCGCACTGCGTGCTTCCCTTGGGTATGGGGTTGCTTCTTGTGCCTCCATGGGATGTGGGGGGGGGGGGGGGGTGTTGGTGGTGCATTCTGGCGCCCCGGTGGCTCTGGTGATTGCCCTTCCTGGCCCCTGTGCCCTTCCGCTGTCCTTTTTCTCCTGGTTTCTCCTGGGGCCCTGCGTCCTGGACCCATTTCTGTCGTTGCTTGCGGACGGCTGTATGGCTTCTGACGTGCTGGAGTGGTCCATGTCATATGGTAGGGTTCTGTACTTTTGTCTTGGCCCAACACACTGGCCACAGTACTGATCGGATATTTAGCTGTGATCTGGGTCTCTGTGCGTGGATGGTTGTGTGTTTGTGGCCGTCACTACATTTCGGTTTTAGGTGCTCTCAAGGAGATCAAGACTCTGGTGTCCTACATTAGGGTATGGATGCTCATTAACGAGACAACAGACTGTTGCTGTCACTGCTTGTTCATGTGTGGTTGTTTGTCCTGGTATGTTCTAAGATTGGGGCCCCGTCTCCTCGGTGTCTCACTTCTCATCACTTCACAGTTATTGTCTTCACCACTTGTCTTTCGTTCTTGTCTGTCTTTGTGCTGTTTTGGTGGTCGGCCCTTCCTGATAGAAGTTGTCTGTTGGCTTAGAGTAGGATGTTTTAGGCTGATCAGGAAGAGCGGATGGGGGTCACACACACACCACATTCACTCACGCACATACATAGTCTACTACTACATAGTCTTGCTAGAATAAATTGCATATATGTGTATTCATGTTAATGTATTAATGCCAGTGTGGCATTTACCATTACTATATGTGGTGTGTCCATAAAGTAACGGTCCTTTTAGTTTTTTTTTAAACTATATGGATTTCATTCATATGTTTTTACGTCAGACATGCTTGAATCCTCGTGCGCATGCGTGAGTTTTTCCACGCCTGTCGGTGACGTCATTCACCTGT
Source organism: Thalassophryne amazonica (assembly GCF_902500255.1). Lineage (NCBI taxonomy): Eukaryota > Metazoa > Chordata > Actinopteri > Batrachoidiformes > Batrachoididae > Thalassophryne > Thalassophryne amazonica. The sequence continues at coordinate 116,166,424 of NC_047113.1, read as the reverse complement.
GAGCACGCCTTGTGGAAGGAGTGGTCCCGCCCCCTCGTCGGATTTTCATTGTGTGGAAATGGCGGAATGAAAAGGACTTTTTTTCCATCAGAATTTTTTCAGAAGCTGTTAGAGACTGGCACATGGAAACCATTCAAAAAAGTTATCTGGCTTTCGGTGAAAATTTTCGGGCTTCACTGTTGTATGGCTGGGGGGGCCTGGCTGCCGGTTTGTTTGTCATTTGGTTTCCTCCCAGGTGGCATGCATTTGGGACTGAGTGGCTGTGTTGCTGAGGCTGTTAGGACTTCACCCTGATCACCTGCGACTCGTCAGGACTCACAGCTGAGGTGCATCTGGAGGGATTGGAGTATGTTGGCATTTAAGACTGAAGTGCACAGTGTGCATTTGCCAGAGACTTGACCTTGTGACCAGACGGGTGAGATCGTCGTCTTGGGAGCCATCTCATCAGCAGCGGACGCTGAGAATGTCCAGGTTTGATGCACGGTCTGTGAAAGAGGAGAGGGTGAGGTCTCACGCTCGTCAGCACACTTCCTGAGGTACGTTGGATTTTGTGACTAACAGTTATACAGTCAGTAAATGTGGTGTCCCTCACACCTTATTGTATTGAGCTGTATGTTAGTCATGTATCAGCTTCCACTGCTGTGGTGAATTGTGAACGAGATGTTCCATGCCTGCAGGTTGGAGGCTGATCAGTAATCAAGCCAGGAAGTGTTTGCTGTTTGTACACCTTTAAGTGTTCTGTGTGTAGAGTGTGGACTCACATAATGGTTCCTTCTTTCACAGACTCGGTTGTTGCGGCCACCTGGGGGGTGTCGGCGGGGTCCTTGGGTCCGAAACAGCTTCTGGCTCCGGACCATTAGCGCTGCTGGGAGCGCACCACGCCAGACCGCACTTTTTATTATTATTATGGTCACTGTTATGTATTAAATTCAGTTAGCCTTTGTACCGTGCTCTGCTTATTTCATACTGGGTCCTTCAAACGCTGGTCGGTTCTCCGAGCTGCGTCCGACACATAACAGTAGTCTCTGGCCAAACATCACGGACCCAGCGGTAGCAGAGACGGTAACGCGCCGGGAAGGCGGCAGCAGACGTTCAGTGGTTATCCGGATCAGTTGCGGGGCTCTCCGCCCGGAAGGTGCGTGTTTGAGAACCCATTACTAGATACTAATTTGTGCTCTCTTGCAGCCGTGTCCTGTGTTTGTGCCTTATCCGTGGGTCGTGGTGGAGTGTGACTGGCGACAGCTTCGCGTCACACTCCGACCGGATAAGAGGCTTAAACGGGAGCTGCAAGAGTGCGTTTGTAATGGGTTCACGCGCACGGCGGAGCTCTGTTAGCACGGGTCGCTGGGCTTCCTGTGCTACAGTCGTAGCCCCGTTTCCCCGGATAAAAGGTAACTACTGCGTCTGTTGTTTCAGCTCCGGCGTTATTTAGTTGAGCACATTTTGGTTGTTGCACACAGCTGCGCACGAGGATGCAGCTCGTTTGTTTTTTGTCACCAAAGGGGGTTTTTCATTTTTTAGCACTCTGGTTCCCCCTTGTGGTGCCTGAATCACGGTACCGTCAAGCTCTTGAGTAGGAACAGGTGTGTTCCATGTGGTTGAGCTTGACGGTATAACTCACTGATTTGTTTTGTGTTGGTTCATTTTGTGTGGGTGTTTTTTGAGTGGGTTTTTGTTTTTTGTTGTCCACTGTTTGTCTGGGGGTGTGATCCTGCAGCCTTTGCTACACAAAAAAGAAAAAAAAAGAAAAGGAAAGACGGGGACCCAAATAACTGTGTGTTGGTCTGTTTTTTTTTTTCTTTGTTTCTTTTTGTTTCCCCCCTCCCCGGGGTTAGATGGAACGGTCCCCTGGGGGGTGATGGGGTGGTATTTGGGTTGTTTTTTTCTCTGTTTTTTGTTATGCCCTCTCTTCTCCTCTGACTCCAGCCGGGGGTGCCGTAGTGTCGGCATTGCTGGAGGGGTGCAGTTGGGTTGTGCTGGGCGTTTCCCAGGTGGCCTCTGCACCGGGAGGGGAGGGGGGGGGGGGGTTTGGGGTTTTTGTTTTGTTTTCCCTCCCCCAGTTTCCGCCCTCAGGGTTTGACTGTGGTGTCCTCTGGGGGGGAACGGGCGTTGGGTCCATCTAGCCGTGGACGGCCGGGGCTGGGTCCATTGGTCGTGAGGGGAGGCGTCTCCTGGGGTTGACGAGCGGTCCTCTGGGGGGCGCTGGTGGTCCCCGTGGGTGACGGTGGATCCCAGAGGGACCTCGGCCGTGGTTATTACTCCTGGAGCTGGCGGGTGGCCCTCTGGGGGGTGTTGGTCCCTGCGTGTCGTTTGGGGGGGGGGGGGGGGTGTTTTTGTTTGTTGGGTTGGGTTGTTTTTCCTTTCTCCCCTTCCCTGGGGTTTGATGGGACGGTCCCCTGGGGAGGGGGGGGGGATGTTTTGGTTGTTTTGTTTTTGACTAATCACACATGTTTTGGTTAAAGGCTGACTGCACAGGTGTAGGAACTCCTGGCCACACCTGTGCTAAGACTGTTAGAACCAAGGGCAAATATGCAGCCAGTTCGGGCAGTCTGTTGGAGGACGAGCGCGGACGTGGTTTCCAGCCATGGTCCCTGGAGGGGGGTGTTTCTCCTGGGCCAGGTGTGTGTGGTCGCCGGGAGGCTTCCCGTGAGGGTGGGGTACTGTTGTATGGCTGGGGGGGCCTGGCTGCCGGTTTGTTTGTCATTTGGTTTCCTCCCAGGTGGCATGCATTTGGGACTGAGTGGCTGTGTTGCTGAGGCTGTTAGGACTTCACCCTGATCACCTGCGACTCGTCAGGACTCACAGCTGAGGTGCATCTGGAGGGATTGGAGTATGTTGGCATTTAAGACTGAAGTGCACAGTGTGCATTTGCCAGAGACTTGACCTTGTGACCAGACGGGTGAGATCGTCGTCTTGGGAGCCATCTCATCAGCAGCGGACGCTGAGAATGTCCAGGTTTGATGCACGGTCTGTGAAAGAGGAGAGGGTGAGGTCTCACGCTCGTCAGCACACTTCCTGAGGTACGTTGGATTTTGTGACTAACAGTTATACAGTCAGTAAATGTGGTGTCCCTCACACCTTATTGTATTGAGCTGTATGTTAGTCATGTATCAGCTTCCACTGCTGTGGTGAATTGTGAACGAGATGTTCCATGCCTGCAGGTTGGAGGCTGATCAGTAATCAAGCCAGGAAGTGTTTGCTGTTTGTACACCTTTAAGTGTTCTGTGTGTAGAGTGTGGACTCACATAATGGTTCCTTCTTTCACAGACTCGGTTGTTGCGGCCACCTGGGGGGTGTCGGCGGGGTCCTTGGGTCCGAAACAGCTTCTGGCTCCGGACCATTAGCGCTGCTGGGAGCGCACCACGCCAGACCGCACTTTTTATTATTATTATGGTCACTGTTATGTATTAAATTCAGTTAGCCTTTGTACCGTGCTCTGCTTATTTCATACTGGGTCCTTCAAACGCTGGTCGGTTCTCCGAGCTGCGTCCGACACATAACAGTCACAGAGAATAAGGAGTTTAACTACAGCTTTAAGGACCCCTTTAAGGACGGTCGGTGTGCCGCGCTCCGAGCTGCGACGTCGCGGCACAAACCACTGGATCATTTCTAAGCTGATGGCTCTGTGGATACGAAACCATCGTGTGCTCTTTCTCTGGTTATCACAAGAGCTGGACATCAGCCATTTTCCAGCAGATTTCACTTTTAACAAGAGATTTTGTCATGGAAAGCCACGCGGAGGCTTCGTGCGTCACGACCGATTCGCTGATGAAGCGAGACAAAGGAACACCTCCGTTTCGGAGTGTTAGAGGACAAGTTTGGACATGTCTGTCTCGGCTTTCAGTGCTTACCAGTCGAGTGAGTATAAGTGAACTTGTGGAGAGCTAGACATGCTAGACTCGCGCTCTGAGCGTCCTTAAGCCAGATAACTTTTTCGAATGGTTTCCAGGTGCCAGTCTCTAACAGCTTCTGAAAAAATTCTGATGGAAAAAAAGTCCTTTTCATTCCGCCATTTCCAGACAATGAAAATCCGACGAGGGGGCGGGACCACTCCTTCCACAAGGCGTGCTCACAGGCGAATGACGTCACCGACAGGCGTGGAAAAACTCACGCATGCGCACGAGGGTTCAAGCATGCCTGACGTAAAAACATATGAATGAAATCCATATAGTTTTTAAAAAAAATAAAAAAGGACCGTTACTTTATGGACACACCACGTATATACAGACAGGGGAAAAAATGTTTGCCATAGTGAAACTAATGAATTCTGGGCTACTTGAGTGACATCTGTGTGAAATATTGTCCAAACAAGTGCGAAAAATAAGTGAACCCAATGAGAAAGTATGTATGTGCTTTGGAGGAAATGATGAGGACAAAAAACATTCCAGAAAAAGCAATCGAGAAAAACTATAAAATGAACTGAAGACAGCAGATGAAGGCTGCAGTCTGGACACAGAAATCGGAGTCTGGTCACGTGTTATATTTAATGTGTACAGTCCAGGGGTGGGACAAAGTCACTGTCAAGTCATTCTCAAGTCATCAATCTGCAAGCCTGGCTCCACTCCCCCAGACCCCCCACCTTTTTAAGCATTTTTCATTTTTTGCCTACAATATGGCCATATTATCATATGGCAGTATTTTCATATCAATATGATATATGATATAACTATGATTTCACACAAAGTGCAGCAACAGTGAAAATTAAACATTCTTAAATAAAACAGTAATAATGTTGTGTGGGCCGCTGAAGAGGAGGTACTGCTGGCCCACCACCACCAGAGGGCGCCCTGCCTGGAGTGCGGGCTCCAGGCACCAGAGGGCGCTGCCGCCGACGAAGGCTGCCAGGGTGACAGCTGTCACCCATTACTGGACACAGCTGACTGCACTCAGGACGGAGGTATATCAGCAGGACAGCGTCTCCACCTCAGTGCCGAGATATCGCCTTGAGCCTAAGGTAATCTTCTCTGCAGCTTCTTTAAGTATAATCCTATAATACTTGTTAAACCTTTCAGGACAGCTGACTACCGAAAGCCGAGTGATCGGATAAGTACTCACCTTCCTGCTTATTGTGACAAGAGGTGGAGGCGGCTTGCCCCTCTCATCTACTGGGTGCGGTCGCATCCCAACCTGTGTGTTTGTGTTCTTTCCCGCCAGCAGTACCGGATCCGACGAGCGAAGGCAGTGGCCACCTGGGAATTCGGGACTTGGCGGTTCCAGTACTTCTGGGTTTCGGTGGCAGAGGAAATCTGGGTGGTTCCGGTTCGACTAGGACGGACGTCTCCTACCTTCGGGCCTGCCCACAAGACACCAGCAGATTTCGGCTTACACCTCCAAATTGTGAATTATTGTATCAGTTGTGCTAATTTCACAACAGTAAAACTTGTTCTTACCTTTTTCCATTGTCCGTTCATTGCGCCCCCTGTTGTGGGTCCGTGTACCTACACTTTCACAACAGGATATCTCGGCCAGCGTCATGGATCCCGAGGGGCGTCAACTGGCTGTTGAACGGCCAATGGAAGACCAAGGCGCGGTGGAGGCCTCGGGAGGGGTAATCGGTGAGTTGCAGCGGATCCTCACCGCTTTCACCTCTCGGATCGATTTAATGACCGAGCAACACGTTCTCCTAAACCGCAGGGTGGAGGCTCTCGCCGCACAAGTGGAGGCACGCCCTTCGGGCGCCGCTGCGGCTCTCCCTCCCGAGGACCCTGCGCGTGAAAGTAACGTTCCACTGGTCGTTCAACGGTCCCTCCCTCCGTCCCCAGAAGCATACATAAGCCCTCCAGAACCGTACGGAGGCTGTGTGGAGACGTGCGCGGATTTTCTGATGCAGTGTTCGCTCGTCTTCGCACAGCGTCCCGTAATGTACGCGACTGATGCTAGCAAAGTAGCTTATGTGATAAATCTGCTTCGCGGGGAGGCACGCGCTTGGGCTACAGCGCTCTGGGAGCAGAGCTCACGGCTCCTTCATACATACGATGGGTTTGTACGGGAGCTCAGAACGGTATTCGATCATCCCAACAGAGGAGAGTCCGCTTCAACCGCACTACTGTCCATACGACAGGGGCGTCGGAGCGCAGCTGCCTATGCAGTCGCCTTCCGCATCGCGGCAGCGAGATCCGGCTGGAATAGCACTGCCCTCCGCGCTGCCTTTGTAAACGGACTGTCTCTGGTCCTAAAAGAACACCTGGTGGCTAAGGACGAACCACGGGATTTGGATGGGCTCATTGATCTAGTCATACGACTCGACAACCGGTTAGAAGAACGCCGCCGGGAACGAGGCGAAGGGCGTGGCCAGGCACGCGTCGTCCCTCTCCCTTCCGGGTCCGATCGAGCTCCGCCCTCCCCACGCTCCTCTGTTCCTGCGCTCCGTGGGGTCACAGCTCCCCCTACTGACGAAGCTAGGGACACGAGTAGGGCAACATTTAGGGCACCAGATGCACAGAGGAGATGGACCCACGGAGCGTGTCTTGTTTGTGGTTCAATAGAGCACCATGTGAGAGACTGCCCCGAGCGGTCAAACGCCAAACGCCCGCCCTTAGAGACTGGGCCAGGGGTGGGCCAAAACATTCACGTGGGACACACCCACATTGCTACACGACTCCCAGTCACAATCCTGTATGAGGATTCAACCCTGAAGGCCCCAGCACTGGTGGACACGGGCTCTGAGGGGAATCTGCTTGACAGCAGATGGGCCAGGGAGATAGGGCTCCCTCTGGTGGCTCTTACCTCGCCTGTGCAGGTTCGAGCACTAGATGGCTCCCTACTCCCACCAATCACACACAAGACACCTCCAGTAACCCTGGTGGTGTCAGGTAACCACCGGGAGGTGATCGAGTTCTTCGTGACTCAGGCCACCTCCCGTGTGGTTTTAGGGTTTCCATGGATGCTTAAGCACAATCCCCGGATTGATTGGCCGTCCGGGGTAGTGGTGCAGTGGAGCGAAACCTGCCATCGGGAGTGTCTCGGTTCCTCGGTTCCTCCCGGCTCCCACGCTAAGGAGGAGGTCCGAGTCCCGCCCAATCTGACGGCGGTGCCAGCGGAGTACCATGACCTCGCTGACGTGTTCAGCAAGGATCTGGCTCTCACGCTTCCTCCCCACCGCCCGTACGATTGTGCCATTGATTTGGTTCCAGGCAGTGAGTTCCCGTCCAGTAGGCTGTACAACCTCTCACGGCCGGAACGCGAATCAATGGAGACCTACATCCGGGACTCATTAGCCGCCGGGTTGATCCGGAATTCCACCTCACCGATGGGCGCAGGTTTCTTTTTTGTGGGTAAAAAAGATGGCGGACTTCGTCCATGCATTGATTACAGGGGGTTGAACGAGATCACGGTTCGCAACCGATACCCGTTGCCCTTGTTGGATTCAGTGTTCACCCCCTTGCATGGAGCCAAGATTTTCACCAAGCTGGATCTTAGGAATGCGTATCATTTGGTTCGGATTCGGAAGGGAGACGAATGGAAGACGGCATTTAACACCCCCTTAGGTCATTTTGAGTACCTGGTCATGCCGTTCGGTCTCACTAATGCTCCCGCGACCTTCCAAGCGTTGGTAAACGATGTCTTGCGGGACTTCCTGCACCGGTTCGTCTTCGTATATCTAGACGATATACTCATCTTTTCCCCGGATCCTGAGACTCATGTCCGGCATGTCCGTCAGGTCCTGCAGCGGTTGTTGGAGAACCGTCTGTTTGTGAAGGGCGAGAAGTGTGAGTTCCACCGCACTTCTTTGTCCTTCCTGGGGTTATCATCTCCTCTAACTCCGTCGCCCCGGATCCGGCCAAGGTTGCGGCGGTGAGAGATTGGCCCCAACCCACTAGCCGTAGGAAGCTGCAACAGTTCCTCGGCTTCGCTAATTTCTACAGGAGGTTCATTAAGGGCTACAGTCAGGTAGTTAGCCCCCTGACAGCCCTGACCTCTCCAAAAGTTCCCTTCACCTGGTCGGACCGGTGCGAGGCCGCGTTCAAGGAGTTGAAACGGCGCTTCTCGTCTGCACCAGTTCTGGTGCAGCCCGATCCTAGCCGCCAGTTAGTGGTTGAAGTGGATGCCTCGGACTCAGGGATAGGAGCGGTGCTCTCCCAGAGCGGGAAGACCGATAAGGTCCTTCACCCGTGTGCCTATTTTTCTCGCAGGTTGACCCCCGCTGAACGGAATTATGACGTCGGCAATCGGGAACTCCTTGCTGTGAAAGAGGCCCTCGAAGAGTGGAGACATCTGTTGGAGGGAACAGCCGTGCCATTCACGGTTTTCACTGACCATCGGAACCTGGAGTACATCAGGACCGCTAAGCGTCTGAACCCCAGGCAAGCCCGCTGGTCATTGTTCTTTGGCCGTTTTGACTTCCGGATTACCTACCGCCCCGGGACCAAGAACCAGCGATCGGATGCATTGTCCCGGGTGCACGAAGAGGAGGTCAGAACGGAACCGTCGGATCCCCCGGATCCCATCATCCCGGAGTCCGCTATCGTGGCCGCCCTCACCTGGGACGTGGAGAAGACCGTCCGGGAGGCCCTGACCCGTGTCCCGGACCCCGGAAACGGACCAAAGAACAAACTATACGTCCCACCAGAGGCCAGGGCCGCAGTCCTAGACTTCTGTCACGGTTCTAAGCTCTCCTGTCACCCAGGGGTGCGAAGGACCGTGGCAGTCGTCCGGCAACGCTTCTGGTGGGCATCCCTGGAGACCGACGTCCGGGACTACGTCCAGGCTTGTACCACCTGCGCCAGGGGCAAGGCCAATCACCAGAAGACCTCAGGGCAGCTACAGCCACTGCCCGTGCCTCATCGCCCCTGGTCCCACATCGGCCTGGACTTCGTCACGGGTCTCCCGCCGTCCCAGGGAAACACCGTCGTCTTCACGATAGTGGACCGTTTCTCCAAGGCGGCCCACTTCGTGGCCCTCCCGAAGCTCCCTACGGCCCAGGAGACAGCGGACCTCCTGGTCCACCACGTCGTCCGTCTGCATGGCATACCATCAGACATCGTCTCCGATCGCGGTCCCCAGTTCACCTCACATGTCTGGAGGAGCTTCTGCCGGGAACTGGGGGCCTCGGTCAGCCTTTCGTCCGGGTACCACCCCCAGACCAACGGGCAAGCAGAGCGGGCCAACCAAGAATTGGAGCAGACACTACGCTGTGTGACAGCCGCGCACCCGACGGCCTGGAGTACCCACCTGGCCTGGATCGAGTACGCCCACAACAGCCAAGTGTCATCAGCCACCGGCCTCTCCCCGTTTGAGGTGTGCTTGGGGTATCAGCCCCCCTTGTTTCCGGTGGTCGAGGGAGAGGTCGGTGTGCCCTCGGTCCAGGCCCACCTACGGAAGTGCCGTCGGGTGTGGCGTGCTGCCCGCTCTGCTTTGTTGAAGGCCCGGACGAGGGCGAAGAAACATGCAGACCGGCGACGGGCCCCGGCTCCCACGTATCGTCCTGGGCAGGAAGTGTGGTTGTCCACCAAGGACATTCCCCTTCAAGTGGACTCCCCCAAGCTCCAAGAACGATACATCGGTCCCTTCAAGGTCCTCAAAGTCATCAATCCCGCCGCAGTGAGGCTTCAGCTTCCGGCCTCACTGCGGATTCACCCAGTGTTTCACGTCTCCCGGATAAAACCCCATCACACCTCACCCCTCTGCACCCCGGGTCCGGCACCACCTCCTGCCCGGATCATCGACGGGGAACCGGCTTGGACCGTGCGCCGGCTCCTCGATGTCCGTCGAATGGGCCGGGGTTTTCAGTACCTGGTGGACTGGGAGGGGTACGGCCCCGAGGAGCGCTCCTGGGTGAAGAAGGGCTTCATCCTGGACCCGGCCCTCCTGGCCGACTTCTACCGACGCCATCCGGACAAGCCCGGTCGTGCGCCAGGAGGCGCCCGTTGAGGGGGGGGTCCTGTTGTGTGGGCCGCTGAAGAGGAGGTACTGCTGGCCCACCACCACCAGAGGGCGCCCTGCCTGGAGTGCGGGCTCCAGGCACCAGAGGGCGCTGCCGCCGACGAAGGCTGCCAGGGTGACAGCTGTCACCCATTACTGGACACAGCTGACTGCACTCAGGACGGAGGTATATCAGCAGGACAGCGTCTCCACCTCAGTGCCGAGATATCGCCTTGAGCCTAAGGTAATCTTCTCTGCAGCTTCTTTAAGTATAATCCTATAATACTTGTTAAACCTTTCAGGACAGCTGACTACCGAAAGCCGAGTGATCGGATAAGTACTCACCTTCCTGCTTATTGTGACAAGAGGTGGAGGCGGCTTGCCCCTCTCATCTACTGGGTGCGGTCGCATCCCAACCTGTGTGTTTGTGTTCTTTCCCGCCAGCAGTACCGGATCCGACGAGCGAAGGCAGTGGCCACCTGGGAATTCGGGACTTGGCGGTTCCAGTACTTCTGGGTTTCGGTGGCAGAGGAAATCTGGGTGGTTCCGGTTCGACTAGGACGGACGTCTCCTACCTTCGGGCCTGCCCACAAGACACCAGCAGATTTCGGCTTACACCTCCAAATTGTGAATTATTGTATCAGTTGTGCTAATTTCACAACAGTAAAACTTGTTCTTACCTTTTTCCATTGTCCGTTCATTGCGCCCCCTGTTGTGGGTCCGTGTACCTACACTTTCACAACAAATAATACCACACTCATGTTGCACTCATCATAAGCTTAGGATCCTGTGCCCTCCAAAAGTATTGGAACACTTGGAATTTCACACATATTATTTTAGAAAGATTAAAAAAGAAAATAAGATTATAAAATCAAACCTTCACTGTGCCTTGTGATAGAATCACTACGATGACCGCTCCAAGATAGCAGCCGCATTTCTTGCACCTCAGCAACTAATGTGGTGTCTACTCCTCTTTATAATGTCTATGTTAGTCTACTGTTGGCCTTGTGATAGAAACAATATAATGACTGGTCCAAGATGGCGGCCGCAATTTCTTGTACCTCAGCAACCAATGCAGCATCTACTCTTTTTTCATAATGTCTATTTTCGTCTACCGTCGGTTTGTGGCTTTTTATGGCTTTTTACGACAACGGTTTGTGGCTTTTTCCCCAATGCAGAGATTTTTTGTGCCATTTCCGGTTTGTGCCTTCGTCTATCGTCAGTTTGTGGCTTTTTATGGCTTTTTACGACAACAGTTCATGTCTTTTTCCTCACTGTGGGGATTTTTTGTGCCATTTCCAGTTTATGCCTCCATCTACTGTCGCTTTGTGGCTTTTTACGTCAACAGTTTGTGTCTTTTTCCCCAATGCAGATATTTTTTGTGCCATTTCCGGTTTATACCTCCATCTACTGTCGGTTTGTGGCTTTTTCCCCAATGCAGAGATTGTTTGTGCCATTTCCGGTTTATGCCTCCATCTACCCTCAGTTTGTGGCTTTTTATGACAACGGTGTGTGGCTTTTTCCCCAATGCAGAGATTGTTTGTGCCATTTCCGGTTTGTGCCTCTATCTACCGTCAGTTTGTGGCTTTTTATGGCTTTTTACGACAACAGTTCGTGTATTTTTCCCCACTGCGGAGATTGTTTGTGCCATTTCCGGTTTGTGCCTTCGTCTACCCTCAGTTTGTGGCTTTTTACGACAACGGTTTGTGGCTTTTTTCCCCAATACAGAGATTTTTTTGTGCCATTTCCGGTTTGTGCCTCCGTCTATTGTCAGTTTGTGGCTTTTTATGGCTTTTTACGACAACAGTTCGTGTCTTTTTCCTCACTGCGGGGATTTTTTGTGCCATTTCCAGTTTATGCTTCCATCTACTGTCGGTTTGTGGCTTTTTACGTCAACGGTTTGTGTCTTTTTCCCCGATGCAGAGATTTTTTGTGCTATTTCCGGTTTATGCCTCCATCTACTGTCGGTTTGTGGCTTTTTATGACAACAGTTTGTCTTTTTCCCCAATGCAGAGATTTTATTGTGCCATTTCCGGTTTGTGGCTCCATCTACTGTCGCTTTATGGCTTTTTACGTCAACAGTTTGTGTCTTTTTCCCCAATGCAGATATTTTTTGTGCCATTTCCGGTTTATACCTCCATCTACTGTCGGTTTGTGGCTTTTTCCCCAATGCAGAGATTGTTTGTGCCATTTCCGGTTTATGCCTCCATCTACCCTCAGTTTGTGGCTTTTTATGACAACGGTGTGTGGCTTTTTCCCCAATGCAGAGATTGTTTGTGCCATTTCCGGTTTGTGCCTCTATCTACCGTCAGTTTGTGGCTTTTTATGGCTTTTTACGACAACAGTTCGTGTATTTTTCCCCACTGCGGAGATTGTTTGTGCCATTTCCGGTTTGTGCCTTCGTCTACCCTCAGTTTGTGGCTTTTTACGACAATGGTTTGTGGCTTTTTCCCCAATACAGAGATTTTTTGTGCCATTTCCGGTTTGTGCCTCCGTCTATTGTCAGTTTGTGGCTTTTTATGGCTTTTTACGACAACAGTTCGTGTCTTTTTCCTCACTGCAGGGATTTTTTGTGCCATTTCCAGTTTATGCTTCCATCTACTGTCGGTTTGTGGCTTTTTACGTCAACGGTTTGTGTCTTTTTCCCCGATGCAGAGATTTTTTGTGCTATTTCCGGTTTATGCCTCCATCTACTGTCGGTTTGTGGCTTTTTATGACAACGGTTTGTCTTTTTCCCCAATGCAGAGATTTTATTGTGCCATTTCCGGTTTGTGGCTCCATCTACCATAGAGCGAGCGGCACGAGGCTCGTACGAGGTCTGTTAGAAAAGTATCGGATCTTTTTATTTTTTGCAAAAACCTGATGGATTTGAATCACATGTGCTTGCATGAGCAAACCTTGAACCTTCGTGCGCATGCGTGAACTTTTTCATGCCTGTCGATTGCGTCATTTCCTGGTAAGCAGCCTTTGTGTGGGACGTGTGCAGTGCGCTCGGCGGATTTTCATTTCAAGGAAAAAGACAGAACGACTGGAGCAGCACTGCATCAAATTTTGCCAGAAACTGGGCGACAGCCAGGTGGAAACCATTCGGATTATTCAGACGGCTTTCGGTCACGATCCTCTGGGCATCACACAGATTAAGGAGCGGTACAACCAGTTTAAAGACGGCCGCACAACGGTGGAGAGCGAGCCGTGCTCCGGGCGGCCATTAACATGCTGAAATGACCAGATCATTTCCAAAGTGAACGTTGTGGTGATGTGGGACCGTCGTGTGACTATCGGAGAAATTGCGGAAGAGGTGGACATCAGCACTTTTTTTCGGAACAATCCACTGTGACAGAAGATTTGGCCATGAAAAGAGTGGCTGCTTACCAGGAAATGACGCAATCGACAGGTGTGAAAACGTTCATGCATGCGCACGAAGGTTCAAGGTTGGCTCATGTAAGCACACGTGATTCAAATCCATCAGGTTTTTGAAAAAAAAAATAAAAAGGTCGGATACTTTTCTAACAGACCTCGTATTACTGATTTAACTGGCAGTCTAAACAAAGCTTGTGTTCTGTTCCAAGACTGTGCCACAGTGTTTGCAAGTCACATAATTCATCAACAAGTGTGTCAATCAGATAAACAAAGTCAAATCACTAAGACAGTACAAGTATTGTCTATTCAACAGTTTTACTGGAACATCTCATTTTCATTTTTTTTTTTTTTTGGACCTTGGGAAAGTGAGGAGAGAAGCAAAGTGAGTTCTCTGTTATCCAGACATCAAGGTATTTATCCACGAAGCCTAAAAACCACGAGGTGTTGTGGTTGTTTGCGTGAATATCTTCCTGTGGGGTGAAGCGCTGTGATTTATTATGTGAACTATTGATTTTCAGAAGCATGCTTTTACAGTGACATCGCATTAGTCAATACAATGATGTTTCAGTGGAGAAAACACTTTGTGCTGCATCAGATGACATTCCCCTGCTGAAAGCTGCTCTACATAAAAAAGAATTAATGCATTCAAAGGACTAATTGTTGTGCAGCCACTCTGCAATCAGAACAAAAAAGGCTCCGGAAGCAGACAATGGCACAATATCAGAAAAGAAAAGGCACTTCTTTTTGAAGCTCCACACTGCGTTCTAATTTTGCAGTTTATTTTAATTGAACAAACTGTGGACATGTTTGACTGATACCATATTGAAATTAGTCTCAATATTGCCGAAGAATACCAAAATAACAAACTGTGCTCTTTTTTCCATAATTAAAATGAGACAAAGCTACAATAAAATTAAATGAAAATCCTTTTAAACATCATTTAACCTTCATGACATTTCATGTTCGGGTAACTGCGTATGGCTTGTACAGCAAAAAATGGAGTACGAGTGAATGGGTGTGTGAAGGTGTTTGATTTTGAGCCATCAATGCTATCTTGGAACTCTCAACATCACAAGAGAATCACAACATGAATGAAAACATCATCAGTTGAGTGTGTCCTGGAGGAGGGTATACATGGTTACCATCAGGGATAGAAACAGAAAGCTGGTACTAAAAAGGCCCTGGAGCTTCTTTTGGTACTGCTTTCATTACTGGGGAAATTACAAATCTGAATTTGTCCTTGCTTTGGCAAAACTGTACTTAATCATACTAGTAAAGCACTTAGATTTTTATACAAAAGTAGCTTCTGCACAGACACACAGGCTGTGAGCAAGTGTGTGTGTGTGTGGGTGTGTGTGAGTGAGAGAACACACTGTATTACATAGCAATAATAGTAATAACAAAGACAAGAGAAGAGGAGTAGAATAAAATACAGCAATTTAAGTGTCATAATGTGAATATAGGAGAGCTGTGCAAATACTAATTGTAATTGCAGTACGATTGTGAATAGGGGCATGATAGTTATATGGGTGTGTGTATGTGTGTGTGTGAACACAAGGTTACTTTTGATGGAGCCCTTTAAATCTTGACACTTTCAGACATACGATTTTGCTGTCAAGTGCAGCAGAAGGCCCTTCACCAGTTTTTCTCCATATATATATTACAGTGGGGGAAATAAGTATTTCAGTTTTGCCGGTTTTCCCACCTACAAAGAATGTAGAGGTCTGTAATCTTTATCATAGGTACACTTCAACTGTGAGAGACAGAATCTAAAAAGAAAAATCCAGAAAATTACATTGTATGATTTTTAAATAATTAATTTGCATTTTATTGCATAAAATAAGTATTTGACCCCCTTAAAGACACTAACCACACATTTGAGGACAAGGAAGTTAAAATCTTAGCCAGAGAGAAGAAATGGTTTGAGAGAGGGGTGAAGGAGGCATTCTATGTGAAACAGTTGAAACCCAGCCTTAACCGAGGAGGGGGTCTGAGACACGCTTGGTCCCCTGTTTACAATGGGGTACTCAGGTCAAAGCAGTTTCAGTCTTTTGTTCATGATACTGAGTCATCCATGTCATCAGGAGAGGCGCCAGTCCCATCGTTAGGAGGGACAGCTACCCTGTCATTAGGAGGGTGCTAACTAGAGCACAAAAGGTGCTAATTAAATCAATTTTTTAGTCACTAGCCAATAGCAGTCTGCCTCTCAGTAGGAGAGGTCTGGTTAGATTTAAAACTCCAGCTTTTGTGGCTTCTGTTTGTTCTTCTCTACAAGGGTCAGACAGAAGTCAGACTACCAGAGCAAGAATTTTAGCTGAGGAAGCTTCTGCGATTTGAAGTGAAACATCCTCGCGTCAAGCAACCCAGTCCAGTTGAAGATTCAAGCTTTTCTACTATTTGACACCCTAGAAAAACAGAGCTTAACAATTGGTACAGAAATATTTGTCTGCCATTATAGAGGTCAGACGTTTCCTGTAGTTCTTGACCAAGGTTTCACACACTGCAGCAGGGATTTTGGTCCACTCCTCCATACAGATCTTCTCCAAATCTTTCAGGTTTGGAGTTTCAGCTCCCTCCAAAGATTTTCTATTGCGCTCAGGTCTGGAGACTGGCCAGGCCACTCCAGGACCTTGAAATGGTTCTTACGGAGCCCCTCCTTAGTATTTAGCTAGTTAGTTAGCATTTGACCCCCTAGAAAAACAGAGCTTAACAATTGGTACAGAAACATTTGTCTGCCATTACAGAGGTCAGTCGTTTCCTGTAGTTCTTGACCACGTTTTCATACACTGCAACAGGGATTTTGCAGGTTTTCCCACCTACAAAGAATGGAGAGGTCTGTAATTTTTATCGTAGGTGCACTTCAACTGTTTGAGACAGAATCTAAAAAAACAAATCCAGTAAATCATATTGTATGATTTTTTAAATAATTTATTTGTATGTTACTGCTGCAAATAAGTATTTGAACACCTGTGAAAATCAATGTTAATATTTGGTACAGTAGCCTTTGTTTGCAATTACAGAGGTCAAATGTTTCCTGTAGTTTTTCACCAGGTTTGCACACACTGCAGCAGGGATTTTGGTCCACTCCTCCATACAGATCTTCTCCAAATCTTTCAGGTTTGGAGTTTCAGCTCCCTCCAAAGATTTTCTATTGAGTTCAGGTCTGGAGACTGGCCAGGCCACTCCAGGACCTTGAAATGCTTCTTACGGAGCCCCTCCTTAGTTGCCCTGGCTGTGTGTTTGGGGTCATTGTCATGCTGGAAGACCCAGCCACGACTCATTTTCAATACTCTTACTGAGGGAAAGAGGTTGTTTGCCAAAATCTCGCAATCTATGACCCCATCCATCTTCCCTTCAATACGCTGCAGTCGTCCTGTCCCCTTTGCAGAAGAGCCCAGAGTTTGATGTTTCCACCCCATGCTTCACGGTTGGGATGGTTTTCTTGGGGTTGCTCTCATCCTCTAAACATGGTAAGTGGAGTTGATTCTAACAAGCTCTATTTTGGGCTCATCTGACCACATGACCTTCTCCCATGCCTCCTCTGGATCATCCAGATGGTCACTGGTGAACTTCAAACGGGCCTGGACATGTGCTGGCTTGAGCAGGGGGACCTTGCTGCCCTGCAGGATTTTAAACCATGACAGCATCATGTGTCACTAATGTAATCTTTATGACTGTGGTCCCAGCTCTCTTCAGGTCATTGACCAGGTCCTCCTGTGTAGTTCTGAGCTTTCTCAGAATCATCCTTACCCCACAAAGTGAGATCTTGCATGGAATCCCAGACCAAGGGAGATTGACAGTCATCTTGTGTTTCTTCCAATTTCTAATAAATAATCATAACAGTTGTTGTCTTCTACCAAGCTGCTTTCCTGATGTCCTGTAGTCCATCCCAGCCTTGTGCAGGTCTACAGTTTTGTCCCTGGTGTCCTTAGACAGCTCTTTGTTCTTGGATATGGTGGACAGGTTGGAGTGTGATTGATTGAGTGTGTGAACAGGTGTCTTTTATACAAGTAACAAGTTCAAACAGGTGCAATTAATACAGGTAAAGAGTGCAGAATAAGAGGGCTTCTTAAAGAAAAATTAACAGGTCTGTGAGAGACAGAATTCTTGCTGGTTGTTAGGGGGTCAAATACTTATTTCATGCAATAAAATGCAAATTAATTATTTAAAAATCATGCAGTGTGATTTTCTGCTGTGAAATGTCAGATTGCATCAACTCTTAAACTCAAACACAAAATGGAGACCATCTTGCAGTGGTGGGCACAGTTCCGGTAATCCGATAACCGATAATTATCAAAGATAATGTTTTCATTATCGGATTATCTTTTTAGATAACTTTAAAAACCATTATCGGACTAATTATCTTGCGATAAATTTTTGTCCGCTAATTTTTAGAGCAATAACGTGGTAAGTAAAGTTGAATAGCTACAAATATTTATAAAACTTAAAATCAGTTGAGCACCTACCTGTTAAATGTTTCGTAGCTGATGTGTAGTTCTACCCTCTGCAAAACAGAGAAGAGCTGCTTTAAGAAGCAACCGCTCTATCCTCTGCAGTCAAAGGATAACTGGTCCCCCCCCCAAAAACACTAATTTCTTTTAACCCCATAGTGATATGCGGGCAATATCACCCAAGTCATCCAGAATCATACATTTTTAACTCATGGTTCAACTTTTAACCAAACTAATGTCGGACAAGTTATTTAAATTAATGTCATGTCTGAAGTTTTATAAAGTAAAAATATCAGATATATGTTTTAGTAAGTAAGTAATGCACTAATTTTTAAGGTTTTAGTGTGGATACATGCTGTGCCCACTACATTATTGGTAGGATAGGGTAATCTCAGTACATTCACGACATGAGAAATGCCTTTGAAACACTCTGATAAGGCTTTACGGACAACAGCATTAAACTCTAGTGTCTAAAACTCTTGTGAATATATTCTCTGGGTTTATAGACGTTATTTTGCCTGTGTTTATTAAATTCCATGCATCTTAAATGCAGCAGACACGGATCATCTGGAATTTTGTTTTGGCAAGTTTTCAATGTCTCTACTGCCATCTACTGGCCAGTAGAGTTCATTCGCCCTATTGACGTATCCCATAATCCTTTGCGTGCCAGAGAGTCGCTGCAGTCAAACAATATATAGAGAATCAACACGATGACAGTTGTAAATGAATATTATACTACAAAAATGTATTTTTTGATGCTTGTCGTCACGTTAATAAGAGACTGCATGCATGATACCCTGAAAACTTGCTAAAACAATTATAACAAATAATCTGTGTCTGTTATGTTTAATCTGCATGGAATTTAATAAACACAAACCGAATTTCAGACATATTATATATTAGTCTCGAACAAAGAGGACAAACAGTGTTGTAAAGAACAATAATCAAGACGTTAAAGAGCAAACTTTACTTTCTCCCAGAACGACATGATCAGGAAGCGAGCGAAGCTCACAGCAGCTTCTATTGAAAATAACGGACAGACAGGCTGTGATTCTCACATGTTTACATAAAATAAATGCAATAACAATGTCTAAAAACCCAGAGAGTATATTCATGAGAGTTTCAGGCACAATATAAAAATAATTTTATGTTGCGATGTTAATGGTGTTGTCCATGTGCAGCGGTTAAAGTGCAGTGTGATCAGAGCGTCTCAATGCGGTTCTCAATGTTAATGAGATCTCACAGCGCGGCGAACTCTTCGAAGTTTTGCGGGATTTAAAACGTCAATAGGGCGGATAGCCAACATTTATGTCAAGACAATATTGAGTGCACGTTTTACAATATAATAAAACGTGTGCACAATATAATAAAACATGCGCACATCATAAAATGTGTGCACAATATAATAAAATGAGTGCACATTCTCTCCACATGCAAAACATTTTGCGATGACACTTCCAGGGCTCCATAAAAATGCCTGTTTTTACAAATAAAAAATGGAATATTTTACAAAAGCACATTTATCTGTAAACACCATCACACGAGGCACGTCACATTAACGTGTTGGTTTACATAATGAATAACTCAATCAATCAGTGTTTAGGAGAAGAGGCACATTTTACCCAGAATCCTTTGCGATCTGTCTGTGTTTTTTACAAAACTTCAGAATTAGTCCATTATTCAACATTAAAATATATATGTTATATTTTAACTTTGCAAAAATTACAGAATTTACATTAATGGAGTTATTCTATCAGTATTGATTTTATTTATACACCAAACCATAACTCAGCACTGCTTTATTTTCCAAGACCTCCGCCTGACCGGAGTGTTGTGATTGGGTAGAGAGCTGAGCTTTGCGGCTGCTTTCAGCTTGCGTCTGTGCTGGAAGCCATGTGGTAAACAAGAACTTCCAGCAGGGGGCAAGATGTTCAATGACAGAAGTGCAGGCTCATTGTTTGGGTCTGTTGTCGCTTTTGATGCTACCAGAAGCGATCGTGGTGTTAAAACTCAAATTTAGTTTGTTAGTAGTTGTAAATGTGCCAGAGACAATACTGGAATTTATTGGTTATCTGTAACAACCGATACATTTTTGGGTGGTTTATTGTTTTATCAATGTCAAAGATATCTTTTCAGTTATCTGATTATCTTTTATCGAAGTTAATTTTTTGTTTATCTGTGCCCACCACTGCCATCTTGGAGCAAATATGCTGCATTGCAAAGGAATGTGCTGCTGAGGACCGGAGAATATTCTTCATAAATTTCGACTTGAGACGGTCAGAGGTGCAGTAAATGGAATTCTGTATCTCTCCGCCTAACATCAACATGCCAGCCTTATCTGCTCCTAAAGGCCAAATACCCTGTTCTTCCCGCAGAAGGATCTATGGCCTTGTTGAAGAAATTCGACTCCCCCTTCTCATCTATCTACCCCCCAGCCTGCTGTTGCCTAGCAACGTCAGACTTTACACACACATGGACAGAAACTGACAGAAACTGAACTCATCTGCTGGATCAACTGGACACGTCTCCCGCCTTCCATCCCCATCCCCCCCCATGTCTCTTCACTCCCCTCACCCTGGCTTCCTCCCTGCCACCTCGAATCAGCGTGGTTTTTACTGCTGCAGCCTTCAATCCCCCAAGCTGGGTGGGCAGTGCGGGCCCCTCCTGCTGCAGCGTTCACCCACTTTGCCTCAATTCGAATGAGAGACTGCTTCAAGTTTAGTGCACATAAACAATGTCAAATGTATGTGTTGTCTTTAATTCTGATGTGTGCCATTATTACAGTAAACAAGTAATAATTGTGGATTAATTGCTGTATCTTGTCTGAGGTAATTGGAGTGTAAACGTAATTTCACTGTTGTTGCACTCGTGTAATGACAATGACAATAAATCTCATCTCTCATCTCATATATGTTTTTAGTTTAAGGTGGAAAGACTCTCTTAGGTGATCATGTTCTGCACAGTGTAGAAAAAGGTGCTGATCTGTCTCTGCCGTGTCTGCCTGACACTGACCACATATTCTTTGTTCCTTTGGAAGCCATGTTTTTCGATGCCGACCTGTTCCACTCACCGAGCCTAGACTTGGTCAGGATTTGTTTCATAGGATTTGTTTCCTCTGTTTCATATCTCTGACAGAGACCAGACACTCTGCCACTTCATGTTGTCTGTTTAATAGCAGACTGGTTTTACTTCTGTTTTGGATGGTAGTTTGGTCTGTTCATTGTTCCAAATAGTCCTCTTTTGGCTGATGAATTGGTTTGTTTTCTCTAATTAATGGTTGTGAACCAGAGCTGGACTGAGCTTGGTGGTGACCAGGGTCAGGGTTATTGAATTAGTCAGCTTCAGTACCAGCCTGTTTCAGGGGAATCTTGTCAGGCTACAGTTCCTGGATTTGTAATGCCTCAAACCAGAGAATATTATTGGGACTGTTGTTTAGATGAATCCCGAATTTTAATACTCTTTTTAAAAATTTGTTAAAGCCAAAGGAAGACCTGAAAGTTTAGCTACAATTTGTCAGAGGGTACATATGAGATGCAATTCTAGATTTGACCTGTTTTGGGGAAAAAAAATCCTTCTCAGCTCTACTCCACTATGATGCTAATAACAGTGAAACAAAATGTAAAATTTGCACTGTGCACATTATTGGAACAACATGAACAACAGATCAAAACCCTTCATGAAAGGAACCAGGCCCTAATAAACCAGTTAATCTAGCTCTGTGCACATCTAGCCACATTAACTACAGAATTCGCTCCAGTACCCCCCAGTATCACCCGTGTCACCACATTGATCAGCTCCAGCCAGCTCAGTTCCTTCACCAGCTACATAGGATAGTGAGGAGAACCGTTTGTAATCCAAGACCTTATTCAGTCGTCCTTAATACTTGTTCCTCTTTTTTGTTATGGTGTTCTTTAGTGTTCTCACAAGGACTCATCACGTTTTCCACTGATACCAGCAAAATAACTTACCTTACCAGTCTGTTAAATGGGGATGCCTTGGCCTGGGTGACCGTGCACTGGCAGAAGGATTCTCCTCTCCTTTTGGACTTATTTCTGAGCTCCCTCCCCAGCACTTATTTTCCATCAGGGAGGGCTCTCGTACCACAGCAGAGTGCTCAATTGAGTTCTGGATTCTTGGAGCCCAATCCAGCTGGGACAATTGCCCATTATTGCATTTCTTCACAGGCTTCCTGTTTCTGTGAGGTTGGATTTTAACCCTCTGGAGTCAAAAGTAAAAAAACACCACCACTGGTCAAAGCGATCTCGCAGCTCAGAGATCAAAGCGGCTTTGAGTGTGCCTTTTCCTACCAAATGTATTGGCTTTTCCACCAAAGGACAAAGAGGAAATAATGCTTTTTTTTCTTTTCCCATTGTAAATGCTCCAAGCAGAGAGAAGGAAAGTGAGGAAATACACCTGATCGCACACATGTGCTGCACAAAGTGATCAACAGAGTGGCACTCCACATGTTACCATAAAGTTGATGTCATAAATGCCATTACCTTGAAGTCTGCACTTCCAACAATCAAAGTGAAACTGAAAGTGTGGGGAATTTGATGGGACAATTGCTTAATTCAGTAATGTCACTTTTGATGTGTATCTGTGTCAAATGACTCCAGAAGGTTAAGGTTCTGTTGCTAACCTTTCAAATTATTCACGGACTAGGGTTTAATTAGGTTAGCTAGGTAGGGACCTAGCTGACCTAATTAAACCCTAGGGACATGCCTATCTCGGCTTTCAATGCTTACAGTCCAGTAAGTATCAGAGAAATTGTGGAGAGCTGGACATGTCCAAACTTGTCCACTGACATGCCGAAACGGAGGTGTTCTTTGTCTCTCTCATCAAGCGAATCGGTCGTGACGCGCGAAGCCTCCGCGTGGCTTTCCATGACAAAATCTCTGGTTAAAAGTGAAATCTGCCGGAAAATGGCTGATGTCCAGCTCTTGTGATTACCGGAGAAAGAGCGCACGACGTCTCGTATCCACAGAGCCATCCGTTTAGAAATGATACAGTGTTTTGTGCCGCGTTGTGGCAGCTTGGAGCGCGGTGCACCAAGCGTCCTTAAAGGGGTCCTTAAAGCGACAGTTAACAGTCCTTATTCTCTGTGAAGCCCACAAAATTTTCACTGAAAGCCAGATAAATTTTTCCAATGGTTTCCAGGTGCCAGTTTCTAACAGCTTCTGAAAAAAATCTGATGGGAAAAAAAGTCCTTTTCATTCCGCCATTTCCAGACAATGAAATTCCGACGAGGAGGTGGGACCACTCCTTCCCAAGGCGTGCTCACAGGCGAATGACGTCACCGACAGGCGTGGAAAAACTCACGCATGCGCACGAGGGTTCAAACTTGCCTGACGTAAAAACATATGAATGAAATCCATATAGTTTTTAAAAAAAATAAAAAGGACCAATACTTTACGGACAGCCCACGTACATCAATATGTGACATAATATTCATTGAGAAAAAAACACACACACACACAGGCTGCAAGCACATTAAAAAAACCACAGGCACACACGGTGCAAGCATTAACAAAACCATGCCAAACGTTAAAAACACACACACCCAAACACACCTGGAAAAAAGCACGCACCAAACACACACTGGGTGAAAAAAAATAATAACCATAATAATAATCACACGCACACACGCTGCAAGCACATTAAAAAAAGCACACGTACACACGCGCCAAACACTCAGAAAAAAAGCGCGCACCAAACACACATTAAAAAGCACACGCACACATGCGCCAAACACTAAAAACACACATGCGCCAAACACACTCGCAAAAAAAAAGCACACAGCAAACACATAAATAAAAAAGCACGGTTTGTCAGACTCACAGGTTATGCCATGCTCCTCGGCTTTCTTGGCAATCTCAGCCCTCTTCCACTCGATGTGGTGGTACCGCATGTCCCGCCTGTTGTATAGGTAGGCCGCACCGCGCCACCACTCAGCCAACTCAGCTGTCGTTTCCTCCGGCAGAATAACTGGAGGCCTTCTCTTCCTTTGCTTGGCACACTCCTGCTCCTCCTGAGTCCGGCTTGGCTGCCCAGCTGGTGGGTTGGGCCTGACCGAGACATCCACTGTCATCTCGGGGGCCTCCTCAGATGGTAGTGCTGAGGAACCGGGCTCAGATGGCGCAGATGATGGAGGCGAAGCTGCACCTGTTGCACGGGTAGCACTTTTCTGGGATGCGTTTTTTCCAACCATCCTTCTCGTAGTTGTAGTGTTTGTGTGTCCTTTGTCGTCTTTGCATGTTCTTTGTCATCCTTGCGTGCGTGGTCTGTTGCAAAATGGTGGCAGAGCGAGGTGGAACAAGTTCATATAGAGGCAGGCGGAGTCACTACGTGGAACCTGCGTGGATCCAGGCGTGGCTCTACGGTTTGGGCGGGGCTAATACGAGACATAGCGAGGCATGCTAGCCCTCGTAGCCGCCAGGTAGTTCAGAGAAGTGGCCTCTATAGTCCCGCAAGTGCCACGCATTTGCCTCTATAATCCTCGTTAAACCCCGTAGTAACTCGTACACAAACTGCGCCACGATGTTGTTGCTAAATTTTGAACATCTTGAAATTAGTGCCACGCTCAGAGATGAGCCTCGTTAACTGAAGATAATGCCACTAAGAGCCACTCTGAGCCACTATACTGCCACGATAGCTCACAAAACAAACAAAAAAAAAACATGGTGCATGGCTCTTCTTCATCCTTCATTATTCGGTGGGACCGCAGCTTTAGCTTTTGTTTTGCTAAAGACAGTGGCTAGATCATGATAACAGGCCAGAACACCAGCAAGATCAGGAGTAGGATTACACTGAGTTGGAATGGGCTGTATTAAACAGGAATGCATGCATGTGTGCCCCCAAGCCTCGATTTTCCTCTTGGTTCAGTCTAAACTTGGCTTATGGCATTGTAACCAAGGATGCCCCAATATTACCGGGTGAGTCATATTGTCAAAAATGTGTAAACTAAAGGATTCTGAATGATTTTCTGACATAACCATGCTAACTGATTGGGAACGGTAAGTAATTTGGCCCAGCTCATGGCCATCCACCGCATGCACTGCCAGAGGGTGCAAGAGTTTATACAATTTAAGGTGGAGGGACCTGTCAAGAGAAGACAACAACATGTTAGCATCAGAGCCGGAATCAATGAATGCAGGAATAGATAATGAGGTGTAATCAGAAATCAATTTAACAGATATCTCATTCTGTGTGGAGGCAGAGGAAATACAATTTTGACACTCCCGCAATACCGCTCTTGGCTGCGTTGGGTCACCCTTTACAGCACAGTTGGTGAGCAAATGACCTGGCTGTCCACAGTAATAGCAAAGTTCCTCCACTCGGCGCCGCTCTCATTCTTCCACTGACAGACGGGTCCTTCGCAACTGCATGGGTTCCTCCAGACTGCTGTGGGGTGAGCTGGAGCTGGCCAGATTGAGAGTGGTAGCGCGAACTGGGGCGTGGGTGAGTGCTGGGCATGAAGCCTCCCAGCGTGGTCGGTCAGACAGCCGTCGGTCAGTCCGGATGGCAAGCGCAATGAGATCATCTAACTCTTCAGGCAAATCCATCATGATTAACTGATCCTGAATGTGGTCAGCCAGCACCTGGGTGAAAACATCATGGAGCGCCGCCGGGTTCCACTCACTTTTCACTGCTAGGATGCGGAAGTCTATCGCGTAGTCTGCCACCCAGCAGCTGCCTTGTTTCAGCTTCATCAGAGAGCGTGCCGCCTCGCACCCGGGGGAAGTATGTTGAAATACCTGCTGTAAAGTGCTGGTGAATGCTGAAAGAGAAGCGCAAGTGAGCAAATTACGGCTCCATTCAGTGGTGGCCCATGCCGTCGCTCTGTCAGTTGGAAACATGGATGCCATCAGTTCAAAATGTAACTCGCACTGAGTAATGAACGGCTTCACATCCTCAGACTCTCCGGAAAAATGTTCAGGCTGAGAGAGCTGGTTGCAAAAACTCGGTGCTGCTACGGAAGCTGGTGGGTCAGTGGACGGTCCCGTAAATGGGGCAGAAATGGGAGCCACATCAGTAGAAGCCTGACGTTTCATTGTAGCTAGGAGCTGCTCCACCTGAGTGCTCACGGAGGACAAAAATGAATGCTGGCGTTTAGCCAACTCGCTAAACCCAGAGGTGAGGGCGGCAAGCTGGTCCTCCTGCTGAGCTAACTGCTTGCTATGGTGGCGTACCGCCAACTGGTAAGCATTTGTGTCTGCTGCGTCCATTGTTGGCCAGATTGATCTATCAGGCTTGGTGCTGACAACTGGCAGGATACAAATGCAGAACACTCACAGCTCTGTAGGCTTAACTCTTTTACTGGGTTGGTTCACTGGGGTCGGTACACTGTAAGGCAGTCAGACAGGAGCAAAAGTACAAAAATCATTAGGCTAGAGGCGTGGTCCAGAAAAACAAGCGGGTGGTCAAAAACACAATCAGGCAAATCGATGCAAGGCAAAGATACAAGAAAGGGCTGGAAGGAAGGCTCAAGGCACATTGCTCTGGTGAAGGACCAGAGCACAAAGAGAGTCTTAAATACACCCAAGTGATGAGCTGCAAATCAATGACAGGTGTGAGGGGAAGTGACTAGAACTGGGGTCTGGTCAGACAGAGGAAAATGCCCACCACCAAGAGAAAGACAGAGAGAACCCAAGCAGAAAGAAACAGGCAAAGAACTGACATCACTCAAGAATATGATGATGATATGATATTTTTATTTTCAAGGTGTTATACACCAAAGAGGTGCCCAGCCCTCATGGGCTTATAAGACACACCATAGAAAATAAAGAACAATAAACAGAGGGATGCCACAACACATCCACCAATCTAGAACTGACATTTGCAGTTTACAATACTCAAAACATACTTCATTATCAATCAGTTTCAGTGTCCAGTCATAGCTTCATAATCAAACATAAAGTGCGCCCCTGCGGAGCAGATAGGCATCCAACATGAATTGAGCCATATGGAAAACCTTTTTGTTAAATAGATATGCAAGAATAAGACAAATGTACAATAAAATAGAGCACAAACCAAAACCTCTCTAGCAAACCATCCTGCTGACATAGTCTCCATCTCCACCTGGCCTTGGTTTTTCCCACAAAGCACCAGTGGCCTCTGGTGTTCTGCCTTCCTCCCATGTCTCCATTTAGGGGAGGTGATGGTCCAGTGGTTAAGGCATTGGGCTTGAGACCAGAAGATCCTCAGTTCAAATCCCAGCCTCACTGGAAAATCACTAAGGGCCCTTGGGCAAGGTCTTTAATCCCCTATTGCTCCCAGTGTGTAGTGAGTACCTTGTATGGCAGCAGCTGAGATCAGGGTGAATGTGAGGCATTATTGTAAAGTGCTTTGAGCGTCTGATGCAGATGGAAAAGCGCTATATAAATTTACCATTTATGTCTCCTGTTCTGCCCTGCAGTACCTCAATAAAATGGTTCCATTTTCATTACTGCTTCCTGCATTTTGGGTGCTAATCCTATGGTTTTTGAATGGTCAGCAAAACGCCACACCACATATACAAAGCAAAGCATGTTGTCAAGATAGATCGCTTAATGTTCTCAACTTATAGGTGTGCTGTGCAACATGTTTTCTTCTTGAGGGACACATGCAGAAGCAAAAAGTCTGAAAAACTGCTTATTTTACTCAGTGCTGGTTACAGCTGGAGCATTGTTATGGTTCATGTTCGTTTTCCTGGAACAGAAGGAGCCTGGTGGTGAGAACTGTTTGGGACTGAACAGGGAGAGGTTCTGGAAGTCACTTAAAACAGCTGTTGTGATTATTGTTGTAAAAAGTTGTTTCTTCAGTGTTTATTTCTGAAGTGGATTGAACAGACCATTGTGTGATAGGGAACATATTAAAATACAGGTTTTACCTTTTGAATTTAATTCAAAATGAAAACACTAAAATGTGTTTGAACATCCGCAGTTTGTTCATGTTAAATGCAGATAATTTGTATTCATGATTCAGTTCGATTTCTTTATGGTGTATATCTGCATCAATAGATTTCCATTTAACATGAGCAAGGCTGACCTTGACAAAAATTCTGTCACTGTCCAATACCTCTGGACCTGTCTGAAAGACAAACACACTGAAAACAGAAGGATTTTCTAAATGTGTGTGTGTGTGGGGGGGGGGGGGGGGGGTGCGTGTGTGTCTTTAAGGAATCATCACATCAGACATTGCAACACCCATCCTGGGTCTTCAGTTGCTTGTCATGAGTGGAGGGATAAGAATATTGAGAAGACCAACTGTCTCAGTAACCATCAAATCAAAATCAAATCAATTTCATTTATATAGCGCCAAATCACAACAAACAGTTGCCCCAAGTTGCTTCATATTGCAAGGCAAGGCCATACAATAATCACAGAAAAACCCCAACTGTACCCCTTTAGACTTGTCTCTCTTGGCTAGAAAATTGTCAGGAAGGCTGATGCTGTGCAGGACAGGAACAAGAGGATAAGTCAGGAGCTTTTCCAAGTCTAACTTTTCTGTCATCTGTTGTGATTTTACCAAGAGCTGGAAGGCAACATTGCCTTGCTGTTTATACATTATAATCTTTTTTGAAGATGTTGTCACTCTGATGGACTTGTTCATATCACTCAGGGTTTTTAGCTTCAGACGCTTGATTGGTTCAGAGAAGTTTTCACCAATTTCCAACTTTCTTTAAAATGAAGTCTTCCTTTGCATCTCTACCAGTAGATTCTGCTCTGAGGATGCCATGTTCAACAGTGGCTCATGCAGGGGCTCCTGGTGACAAGCAGTAGACCTTGTCTTTGTCTGGCATATTGAAGGGGTTGTTGATGTTCCTGATTGCTTCAGCAGTCCTGACGACTTGTCTTTCACTCCTTCTTCTCTCAGTGAACATCCCGATGTTGGTTACCACGATACTGGTCATCAGCCATGTCTGCCAATCTGTACATAGCCTGCAGATATTTCACTCATTCACTGGCACAAAGGGAAGGTGATCTGGACTGAGAGGGTGGAGTTGCCAGAAGGCAGGACAGAGATCATATAGGGCCACTAAAAATACCTGCGAATCCCACAAACCAATGGGAACCATGATGAAGATGCAAGAAGGTCAATCACAAATACCTCCAGAAGGTAAGACAGGTGCTGAAAAGCCAGCTCAGTGTTAGGAATAAGATCAGAGAATTCAATACATGTGCCCTACCAGTCACCAGATACCCAGCTGGGAAAAAAGTTGGCCACAGGAGGAGATAGTTGCCACTGATGTCAAGACACAAAAACTGCTGACAATGCAAGGAGTCTTCCACCCAAAGTCCAGAAACGTGGGGCTCTATGAGCAATGTAACGAGGGAAGGCGAGAATTAGAGAGTGTCAGAGCTACAATCCAGGATGATAGGAGGAGCATCCATGAATACATCAGAAACACCCCCCCGGGATCATCTGCTACAGGAATGTCTCAGACAGATGGAGATAGATGGTGATAAAGAAAATGCGATATCATGGAAGACCAAGCCCCCCAATGGGATGTACCATCAACAGATAGAGGTAGAAGCTGATATCAAGATGCACTGCCAGTGGATAGAAAAGGCTTGCATAAAGGACAGTACAGAGGCTCTGATCATGGAAGCACACGAACAAGCCCTAAGCACCAGATCAATAGAGGCAGGAGTCTACCACAGACAACAGGACCTAAGTTGCAGACTTTGCAAATGTGCCCCAGAGAAAGTTCAGCACATAGTAGCAGGATGGATGCAAGATGGGACAGCGTTCACTGAAGAGGAACAACCAAGTGATGGGGATCATGTACAGGAACATCTGTGCCACATACAAAGTGGAAGTCCCCAAGTCCTGATGGGACACCCCACCAAAGGTGGTTGAGAATGACAGGGCTAAGGTCCTGTGGGACTTCAAATTCCAGACACAAAAGCAGCTGCTTGACCAATCAACCAGACATAGTGGTGGTTGACAAGGGAAAGAAGATGTGTGAGAAGACTTGTGATCAATGTTGCATTCCTAGCTGACAGCAGCATCAGAAAGAAGGAGCATGAGAAAACTGAGAAGTACCAAGGACTGAAGGAGCAACTGGAGCAGATGTGGAAGGTAAAGTCCAAAGTGGTCCCAGTGGTAATAGGAGCACTAGGAGCTGTAACTCCAAAATTGGAAGAGTGGCTCCAGCAGATTCCAGAAACATCAGAGGTCTCTGTACAGAAGAATGCAGTCCCAGGAACAGCTGAGATACTGCACAGAACTCTCATACTCCAAGGCCTCTGGTAGAGGACCTGAGCTTGAGGTACACACATACCACCCTCCCCCCGGGGTGGGGGGGGGTGTTATGTGTTGTTTTAACATACTTTTTCTATGTACAAATTGACAGTGAAACACAGCAAAAGAAAATTTTCAACTTTTCACATAAATTTAATGTTAAGGGTGTCAGACTCAGTAGTGTGAGGTGGATGGACACAACTGCAGGATTCAGACGACAGGGTTTAATGAGTGTTCAAGCAGGGTTTGGCACACAATAAGGCTGGCTGTAACAAGCAAGAGTATCAGAAGCATGAGGCAAAAAACAGGTCCAAAACACAGGCAAGCAGGTCAAAAACACGGCAAGGCAGAAACGGGGATAAACATTCAGAAAAACCACTCAAAAGAAAGGACAAGGCACAACAATCTCACAGAGAAGTGAGGGGAGCAGTGCAACTCATAAAGAGGGAGCGATTAGCAGGAAATGCAGGACAGCTGTCGTGGAAGGAACTGGAACGGGGTGTGGCAAACAGGAGGGAGGACAAGAGGGAAACGCCCAACTCCAAACACCCAGACACAAGACAAGAAAAATCCTTCACAACAAACCCAATGAAGAACAACAAGACAGCAACAAATCCCACGAACCAAACCCGACCAAAAAACTGCACAGTACAATCCTGACAAAGGGAGTAAAAAGAGATCATTGAGGATAAATGGTTTACCTCTGTAGCCAATCGCGACTGCTCTTCTTGTCTTTGTGACCTGCCGTTACATCCAACTGTTAGAGACCCAGCGACAGCGGGAGCTCCTGGTGTCCATCTGCACATGATACATTGAAAAGTGAAATTAATTTCGTGGTGATTGTCTAATGAGGCTGTTGTTAGCTGTGACAGTAAGTAAGTAAGTAAGTAAATTTTATTTGTATAGCACCTTTCACAGACAAGAGCCACAAGGTGCTTCACAACATAAAAAGCACAATACACCACACAATACACCACACAGTGGCCAAGACATTTAAAAACATAGCATAGCAGCCCAAAACCTAAGCAAAAGCTTGTGTAAAAAAGAAGGTCTTAAGTTGGCTTTTAAAAGTGTCAACAGAGTCCAGTGAGCGCAGAGAGAGCGGGAGACCATTCCAAAGCCTGGGAGCAACAGCCTGGAAGGATCGCTCTCCTCTGGTTGAAAAACGGGTGCGAGGAACCATCAACAAATTTCGATCCACAGACCTCAACGCCCTGGCAGGCGCCCTATCAAGAATAGTATCACAGTGTTGGTTAAAACACTGAATTAAATTGTCCACATCAAGGAAATCAGTGAACAAACAAGGATTAAACATAGAAGAAAATCTTTCTGCAGTATCAGCAGTAATAACACGCCTCCGAGACTTAAGTGGACGTCATTTATAGACATGTTTAAAATGTCTAGGCCAAGCGTAAAAACTAAATCTAAAATGTGACCCTTTTGGTGAGTGGGCTCAGAAACATGTTGCACAAAATTAAAAGCTTCAGTCAATGATAGAAGCTCCATCGCAGGGCAAGATAACTTGTCATCCACATGAAGGTTAAAATCCCCAAGTATTAAAACAGATTCCAACGTTATAATAGAGGATAAAAAGTCACTAAAATCCTTAAGAAAGGCAGTAGCAGGACCTGGGGGGCGATAAACCAACACACAGAAAAATGGGTTTGAGAAACCCACCTTGACCAACTGTGATTCAAAGGAGGTAAAATCCTGTGACTGTACCCCTTTACAAACATAATCCTCTTTATAAACGATGGCAAGGCCCCCACCACGGCGACAGGGGCGGGGCTTCCCAAGGACACAGAACCCAGCAGGGCAGAGCTCATTTAAATGAAGAAATTCCTCTTCTCTCTGCCAAGTCTCCAAAAAGCACATTAAGTCCAACATTTCCGTTGATATAAGATCATTCAGGGAAAATGATTTATTGGCGATTGAACGCGCGTTCAATAAACCAAGGCGCAAGGTGGAAGACGTCACATAGGCACTGTCTGAGGCTCGCAATGGGATAGGACGAAGACAGCGGTCACGTGGACTCCAGCTGATCCGTGCAGGCGGAGACGTAAACACACAAGTGCACAGTGGCGATGGAACTCTGCCACCAGGATACCAGCGCTGCGAAAAGTCCACAACACCCGTGTCCATCCGAACAGGTGTTGATGCAGACGTGCCATCGCACACATCAAAAAGAGGGATGTGGTAGAGGAAGCGAGCCCGTCCTCGGCCACCGGTGCCGGTGCCCGCGCCCAAGCGCGCCGCTGCACGCCTTCTCCTCACCTGGACACCAGCCCGTGAGCCTCTTCTCCTCTTGTTCAAAAAGCCTCTTTTCCTCAGTCTCCTGCAGATCTTGCACGGTGCCCGCAACAGCAGCGGATATTCAGGTGAGTCGGAGCCGATAGTTAGGGGCGGAGGAAACAAAGAGTCCCGATCGTAAGCCCGTAAAGCCAAGACACCTCCATCTGTTAGTCGGGCTGCTAAAATAACATATGTTGTAAAAATGGCCATTAGTAACCAACACAACAGGAGCCGAGCGATGGCCACACCAGTCACAGGCGCCATCTTTGCACCCCAAAGACAGGTTAATGACAGGTTCATTTCACACACTTGAGCTCACTGATTGGTGAAGCTACATATTTTGGGTCAGTATTTGATGATTCTTTCACACCACACAACAACACCAAGGACAGCAGGAGCATTTTTACCTAAACATAATCATTTATATTTCATATGTGACGTGTTAATATGCATTTTAAACACACACACATGTTTACAAATTGTAGATATCTTAATTATTGGGCGTTTTTTATTTGAATTTCTAAAACAAGAAAGATATCTGTGTGTTTATTCATAGAATCATGTGGATTTGTTATCATTTTAATGTTACAACTGCAGTGAAATGGTAAAAAAAAATGCTTTTATGTGGTTGCTGAGAAATGCTACATCTTGTTGACCTTTCATGGGATGAACTTAAAGATGTGTCCCTAAAGCAGCTTGTCCAAGCGGTTGTGGCCCGTCACTGGGTCCGGTGCTGTAATGTGGCTTGGCTCGGGACATTAATCATTAAAGCCTGCAGACTGTGTGGTGGCCACTCTCACTGTGTGTGTGGAAGCTGCAGAAGCCTGGTCTCAGGGGAAATCTCAGCATTCATATCAGCCGCACCCATATCACAGCAGCCCCCCCCCACACACACACACACAGAGATTACGTGACAGTGAACATCAACCGTTTATGCGGTTGTCCTCATTTATTATCCTCATATCGATGTGCTTATGAGCTGCTTGCACACAAACAAATGGAGGTACTGAAGTCACTCCGGCTGTACCTTTGGGGACAGGAACGTACACCCCAGAGTGTTTACTTTGTGTTGGACAGCATTGTCCAGTGATGACTATATCTGTCTCCAGACAGACAAAAGATGAAGGGTGTTGTAATGATAGTATCATGTTTGCAAAGCCCTGTGATCGAGGCTCACACTCACAGATAACTGATCATTATCAATAATCCCAACACAGCTGTTCACACAAACAAATCAAGGCACAGGAATCATTGTAAAAGGGCACAAATGCGCCATAACACCAGTTGCTAATGTTACAAACTGACATGATGTCCCTGTTTCTCTGTGTATGTGACAAACTGCAAAATGCATTTTAATGAAATTTGGAAAACAATTCAAGAAATGGTAAATGTGTAATCACTATAAAACAGAACATAAAAGAACTGAAGTCCATATATATACGAGGTCTGTTAGAAAAGTATCCAACCTTATTATTTTTTTCAAAAACCATATGGATTTGAATCGCATGTGATTACATCAGACATGCTTGAACCCTCGTGGGCATGCAAGAGTTTTTTCACGCCTGTCGGTTACGTCATTCGCCTGTGGGCAGTCTTTGAGTGAGGAGTCGCCCACCCTCTCGTCGATTTTTCATTGTTTAGGAATGGCTCAGAGACTGCTGCTTTGTTTGATAAAATTTTTTTCAAAAACTGTAAGGCACAGCTGAGTGGACACCATTCCATAAATTCAGCTGGTTTTCGGTGACAATTTTAACAGCTGATGAGAGATTTTGGTGTGTAAGTGTCGCTTTAAGGACGGCCCACGGCGCCTGACGGTGATCTGCGCTCCGAGGCGTCGTCGTCTCGCTGT
Source organism: Thalassophryne amazonica (assembly GCF_902500255.1). Classification (NCBI taxonomy): domain Eukaryota; kingdom Metazoa; phylum Chordata; class Actinopteri; order Batrachoidiformes; family Batrachoididae; genus Thalassophryne; species Thalassophryne amazonica. The sequence continues at coordinate 116,132,386 of NC_047113.1, read as the reverse complement.
TTCAAGCTGAAAACTTCCACATTTCAGGCTCTGTTCACCCAGGTCGTCGTTAGAGAACAGAGAAGTTTCAGAAGAGGTCAGCATGAGGAGTTTATGCGGACATTCCACTGTTAAAGGAGATTTTGTAATGAAAGAACGTGCGGGCAGATTCGCATGTCGGGCCGGACCCAACCGTGGGGGGTTGCGACAGGAAAAACACCTCCATTGGAAACCTTAACGGACAAGTTGGAACATGCCCAGCTGTTAAACAATTTCTCAGATACTCACTTGTTGAAAGCCATCAAAAGCCGCCTGAATTTTACAAATGGTTTCCAACATGGAGGTGTTTTACCTGTCGAGGCGCAGACGGATTTGCGGCGTCGGCGAGGCAGACGAGGCAGAGCTGTAGCAAAAGTCACATGTAAGAACACATCCAATCGAGTGGCCCAATTTTCACAGTTGGTTAATGACATCTTGCGGGACTTCCTGCATCGGTTCATCTTTGTATACCTTGATGATATCCTCATCTTCTCACCAGATCCTGAGACTCATGTGCAGCATGTACATCAGGTCCTGCAGCGGTTGTTGGAGAACCGGCTGTTTGTGAAGGACAAGAAGTGCGAGTTCCACAGCACTTCTTTGTCCTTCCTGGGGTTCATAATCTCCTCCAATTCCGTCGCTCCTGATCCGGCCAAGGTTGCGGTGGTGAGAGATTGGCCCCAACCAACAAGCCGTAGGAAATTGCAGCAGTTCCTCGGGTTTGCAAATTTCTACCGGAGGTTCATAAAGGGCTATAGCCAGGTAGTTAGCCCCCTGACAGCCCTAACCTCCACCAAATTCCCCTTCACCTGGTCGGATCGGTGCAAAGCCACATTTAGGCAGCTGAAACGCCAGTTCTCGACTGCACCAGTTCTGGTGCAGCCCGATCCCAATTGCCAGTTTGTTGTTGAAGTGGATGCCTCTGACTCAGGGATAGGAGCCGTGCTGTCCCAGAGCAGGGAGTCCGATAAGGTTCTCCAACCTTGTGCCTATTTTTCCCGTAGGTTGACCCCGGCAGAGCGGAACTATGACGTCGGCAATCGGGAACTCCTAGCGGTGAAAGAGGCTCTTGAGGAGTGGAGACACCTGTTGGAGGGAGCGACAGTGCCCTTCACGGTTTTCACGGACCATCGGAACCTGGAGTACATCCGGACCACCAAGTGTCTGAACCCCAGGCAAGCCCGCTGGTTACTGTTCTTCGGGCGTTTTGACTTCTGGATCACCTACCGCCCCGGGACCAAGGACTAGCGATCTGACGCCCTGTCCCGTGTCCACGAAGAGGAAGTCAAGGCCGAGCTGTCAGATCCACCGGAATCCATCATCTCCGAGTCCACTATCCTGGCCACCCTCACCTGGGATGTGGAGAAGACCGTCCAGGAGGCCCTGGCAAGGAACCCGGACCCGGGGACCGGCCCAAGGAACAGACTTTACATCCCACCAGAAGCCAGAGCTGCGGTCCTGGACTTCTGTCACGGTTCCAAGCTAACCTGTCACCCAGGGGTGCGAAGAACCGTGGCAGTGGTCCGGCAGCGCTTCTGATGGGCGTCGATGGAAGCCGATGTCCAGGAGTACGTCCAGGCCTGTACCACCTGTGCCAGGGGCAAAGCCGACCACCAACGGGCACAGGGACTCCTCCAGCCGCTACCTGTGCCTCACCGCTCCTGGTCCCACATCGGCCTGGACTTCGTCACGGGCCTCCCGCCATCCCAGGGCATGACCCCATCTTCACAATAGTGGACCGGTTCTCCAAGGCGGCCCACTTCGTGGCCCTCCCGAAGCTCCTGATGGCCCAGGAGACAGCAGACCTCCTGGTCCACCGTGGTCCCCAGTTCTCCTCACAAGTCTGGAGGAGTTTCTGTAGATAACTGGGGGCCACCGTGAGCCTCTCGTCCGGGTACCATCCCCAAACAAATGGACAGGCAGAGCGGGCCAACCAGGAATTGGAGCAGGCCCTCCGCTGCGTGACCTCCGCGCACCCGACGGCCTGGAGCAACCATCTGGCCTGGATCGAGTACGCACACAACAGTCAAGTCTCATCTGCCACCGGCCTCTCCCCATTTGAAGTATGTCTGGGGTGCCAGCCCCCATTGTTTCTGCTTGTGGAGGGAGAGGTCAGGGTGCCCTCGGTCCAGGTCCATCTGAGGAGGTGCCGTTGGGTGTGGCGCACTGCCCGCTCTGCCCTGCTCAAAGCCCGGATGAGGGCCAAGGCCCATGCAGACCGCCGGCGATCCCCAGCCCCTGCATACCTGCCCGGGCAGGAGGTTTGGCTGTCAACAAAGGACATCCCATTACAGGTGTAATCTCAAAAACTGAAAGACTGATACATTGGCCACTTCTCCATCCTCAAGGTCCTCAGCCCTGCCGCAGTGAAGCTGAAGCTGCCAGCTTCACTGCGGATTCACCCAGTCTTCCATGTCTCCCGCATCAAGCCATACCACACCTCTTCCCTCTGCACTCCCGGACCGGCGCCGCCTCCTGTCTGGATCATTGATGGGGCGCCTGACTGGCCTGTGCGCAGGCTCCTGGACGTCCGTCGACAGGGCCGGGGTTTCCAGTATCTGGTGGACTGGGAGTGTTATGGACCCGAAGAGCGCTCCTGGGTGAAGAGGAGCTTCATCCTGGACCCGGCCCTCCTGGCCGATTTCTACCGCCGACATCCGGACAAACCTGGTCGGGCGCCAGGAGGTGCCCATTGAGGGGGGGTCCTGTTGTGTGGGCCGCTGAAGAGGAGGTACTGCTGGCCCACCACCAGAGGGCGCCCTGCCTGAAGTGCGGGCTTCAGGCACGAGAGGGCGCCGGAGCAACCGGGAGTGGCAGCTGTCATTCATCATCAGCACCAGCTGTCACTCATCATCACCAACCACATCACAATAAAGGCCGGGCAGCATCTTCACCTCGCTGCCAAGAAATCATTCTACCTAACAGGTAAACACTCAGCCATGGTTTTGTGCCATACAACTTTCTGAACATTTGCAGGCGTACCTGTTTGACTGGTCAGCAGCTGGAAGCTGGGAGGAGACGACGTCTTCGCTCCTCGGATAAGTAGTCCTTCAGGCGCTGCACGTTTTTGTTCCTGTGTGTCTGTGCTCGAGAGGTGGAGGTGTTTCCCACCCTTTCTGACTGTTTGCTGGGTGTGCACGCACCCACCATCACCTGTCTGTTTTTCTGCCAGCAGTACTAGATCTGACAGCCGGAGGCAGTGGCCACCTGGGGACTCAGCGCTTGGTAGCTCCGGAGTGCTCCAGATCCGTTGGCTGTGGAAGACGTGTGGTATCCGGCTCTTCTCTGGACAGGCGTCTTCTATCCTCGAGCCTGCCCACACGTCACTGTGAATTATTGACTGCTATTCTAAACTGTGTTGTCTGTTGTTCTGTTGTGCACATTCACAACATTAAATTGTTGTATTTTGGCTTATTCCATTGTCCGTTCATTTACGCCCCCTGTTGTGGGTCCATGTACCTACACTTTCACAACAATTACTATACGTATTTGTGGATCTGTTTACACACGCACAGATCAAAATACACACACAGATTGCTATACACATTTGTGGATTTGTTTACACAAACACAGATCAAAATACACGCACAGATTACTACACGCATTTGTGGATCTGTTTACACACACACAGATCAAAATACACACACAGATTACTATACGCATTTGTGGATTTGTTTACACAAACACAGATCAAAATACATGCACACAGATTACTATACGCATTTGACAATTTGTTTACACACACAGATCAAAATACATGCACACAGAATAATATACGCATTTGTGGATCTGTTTGCACACACAGATCAAAATACACGCACACAGATTACTATACACATTTGTGGATCTGTTTACACACACAGATCAAAATACACGCACACAGATTACTATACGCATTTGTGGATCTGTTTGCACACACACAGATTAAAATACGCGCATACAGATTACTATAAGCATTTGTGGATCTGTTTACACAAACACAGATCAAAATACATGCACACAGATTACTATACGCATTTGTGGATTTGTTTACACACACACAGATTAAAATACGCGCACACAGATTACTATACGCATTTGTGGATTTGTTTACACAAACACAGATTAAAATACACGCACACAGATTAGTATACGCATTTGTGGATTTGTTTACACAAACACAGATCAAAATACGCGCACACAGATTACTATACCCATTTGTGGATCTGTTTACACAAACACAGATCAAAATACACGCACACAGATTACAATACGCATTTGTGGATCTGTTTACACAAACACAGATCAAAATACACGCACACAGATTACTATACGCATTTGTGGATCTGTTTACACAAACACAGATCAAAATACACGCACACAGATTACTATACGCATTTGTGGATCTGTTTACACAAACACACATCAAAATACACGCACACAGATTACTATACGCGTTTGTGGATCTGTTTACACACACAGATTAAAATACACACACACAGATTACGCATTTGTGGATTTGTTTACACACACACAGATTAAAATACACACACACAAATTACTATACGCATTTGTGGATTTGTTTACACACACAGATTAAAATACACACACACAAATTACTATACGCATTTGTGGATTTGTTTACACACACAGATTAAAATACACGCACACAGATTACTATACGCATTTGTGGATCTGTTTACACACACATATTAAAATACACGCACACAGATTACTATACGCATTTGTGGATCTCTTTACACAAACACAGATTAAAATACACTCACACAGATTACGCATTTGTGGAACTGTTTACACAAACACAGATCAAAATACACGCACACAGATTACTGTATGCATTTGTGGATCTGTTTGCACAAACACTGATCAAAATACGCGTATACAGATTACTGTACGCATTTGTGGATCTGTTTACACAAACACAGATGAAAATATGCGCACACAGATTACTATATGCATTTGTGGATTTGTTTACACAAACACACAGATTAAAATACGCGCACACAGATTAGTATACGCATTTGTGGATTTGTTTACACAAACACAGATCAAAATACGCGCACACAGATTACTATATGCATTTGTGGATCTGTTTACACACACATATTAAAATACACGCACACAGATTACGCATTTGTAGAACTGTTTACACAAACACAGATCAAAATACACGCACACAGATTACTGTATGCATTTGTGGATCTGTTTGCACAAACACTGATCAAAATACGCGTATACAGATTACTGTACGCATTTGTGGATCTGTTTACACAAACACATCAAAATACATGCACACAGATTAGTATACGTATTTGTGGATTTGTTTACACAAACACACAGATTAAAATACGCGCACACAGATTAGTATACGCATTTGTGGATTTGTTTACACAAACACAGATCAAAATACGCGCACACAGATTACTATATGCATTTGTGGATCTGTTTACACAAACACACATCAAAATACACGCACACAGATTACTATACGCGTTTGTGGATCTGTTTACACACACACAGATTAAAATACACACACAGATTACTATACGCATTTGTGGATTTGTTTACACACACACAGATTAAAATACACACACACAAATTACTATACGCATTTGTGGATTTGTTTACACACACAGATTAAAATACACACACACAAATTACTATACGCATTTGTGGATTTGTTTACACACACAGATTAAAATACACGCACACAGATTACTATACGCATTTGTGGATCTGTTTACACACACAGATTAAAATACACGCACACAGATTACTATACTCATTTGTGGATCTCTTTACACAAACACAGATCAAAATACACTCACACAGATTACTATATGCATTTGTGGATTTGTTTACACAAACACATCAAAATACGTGCACACAGATTACTATACGTATTTGTGGATTTGTTTACACAAACACAGATCAAAATACGCACACACAAATTAGTATACGCATTTGTGGATTTGTTTACACAAACACAGATGAAAATACACGCACACAGATTACTATACGCATTTGTGGATCTCTTTACACAAACACAGATCAAAATACGCGCACACAGATTAGTATACGCATTTGTGGATTTGTTTACACAAACACATCAAAATACGTGCACACAGATTACTATACACATTTGTGGATTTGTTTACACAAACACAGATCAAAATACACGCACACAGTTTACTATACGTATTTGTGGATTTGTTTACACAAACACAGATTAAAATACACGCACACAGATTACTATACGCATTTGTGGATTTGTTTACACAAACACAGATCAAAATACGTGCACACAGATTACTATACACATTTGTGGATCTGTTTACACAAACACAGATCAAAATACGTGCACACAGATTACTGTATGCATTTGTGGATTTGTTTACACAAACACATCAAAATACGTGCACACAGATTAGTATACGTATTTGTGGATTTGTTTACACAAACACACAGATTAAAATATGCGCACACAGATTAGTATACGCATTTGTGGATTTGTTTACACAAACACAGATCAAAATACGCGCACACAGATTACTATATGCATTTGTGGATCTGTTTACACAAACACACATCAAAATACACGCACACAGATTACTATACGCGTTTGTGGATCTGTTTACACACACACAGATTAAAATACACACACAGATTACTATACGCATTTGTGGATTTGTTTACACACACACAGATTAAAATACACACACACAAATTAGTATACGCATTTGTGGATTTGTTTACACACACAGATTAAAATACACACACACAAATTACTATACGCATTTGTGGATTTGTTTACACACACAGATTAAAATACACGCACACAGATTACTATACGCATTTGTGGATCTGTTTACACACACAGATTAAAATACATGCACACAGATTACTATACGCATTTGTGGATCTCTTTACACAAACACAGATCAAAATACACTCACACAGATTACTATATGCATTTGTGGATTTGTTTACACAAACACATCAAAATACGTGCACACAGATTACTATACGTATTTGTGGATTTGTTTACACAAACACAGATCAAAATACGCGCACACAGATTAGTATACGCATTTGTGGATTTGTTTACACAAACACAGATCAAAATACACGCACACAGATTACTATACGCATTTGTGGATCTCTTTACACAAACAGATCAAAATACACTCACACAGATTACTATATGCATTTGTGGATTTGTTTACACAAACACATCAAAATACGTGCACACAGATTACTATACGTATTTGTGGATTTGTTTACACAAACACAGATCAAAATACGCGCACACAGATTAGTATACGCATTTGTGGATTTGTTTACACAAACACATCAAAATACGTGCACACAGATTACTATACGCATTTGTGGATTTGTTTACACAAACACAGGTCAAAATACACGCACACAGATTACTATACACATTTGTGGATTTGTTTACACAAACACAGGTCAAAATACACGCACACAGATTACTATACGCATTTGTGGATCTGTTTACACAAACACATCAAAATACGCGCACACAGATTACTATACGCATTTGTGGATCTGTTTACACAAACACAGATCAAAATACGCGCACACAGATTACTATACCCATATGTGGATCTGTTTACACAAACACAGATCAAAATACGCGCACACAGATTACTATACCCATTTGTGGATCTGTTTACACAAACACAGATCAAAATACGCGCACACAGATTACTATACACATTTGTGGATTTGTTTACACAAACACCGATCAAAATACGCGCACACAGATTACTATACCCATTTGTGGATCTGTTTACACAAACACAGATCAAAATACGCGCACACAGATTACTCTACCCATTTGTGGATCTGTTTACACAAACACAGATCAAAATACACGCACACAGATTACCCATTTGTGGATCTGTTTACACAAACACAGATCAAAATACGCGCACACAGATTACTATACGCATTTGTGGATCTGTTTACACAAACACAGGTCAAAATACGCGCACACAGATTACTATATGCATTTGTGGATCTGTTTACACAAACACAGGTCAAAATACACGCACACAGATTACTATACCCATTTGTGGATCTGTTTACACAAACACAGATCAAAATACGCGCACACAGATTACTATACGCATTTGTGGATCTGTTTACACAAACACAGATCAAAATACGCGCACACAGATTACTATACGCATTTGTGGATCTGTTTACACAAACACAGATCAAAATATGCGCACACAGATTACTATACGCATTTGTGGATCTGTTTACACAAACACAGATCAAAATACATGCTCACAGATTACTATATGCATTTGTGGATTTGTATATACACACCGATCAAAATATGCATTTGCAAATACTTCTTACTAAAATAATGACCCCATATAGCCTGAAATCATGAAATTAGCATGCAAAACGTAGTGCTGCAGGTTACTTCATACACTTCAAAAACGCAGTCCTAAACATGTATGAAATTCATATATGAACTGTGAGTCTAACAAAATACGAGGGTAGGCTGAAAAGTTCTAAGGCTCCCCATGAAGGAGTAATGCATTAACTGCATTATAGTGAGCCTTAGAACTTTTCAGCCTACCCTCGTAAAGCCAGAACCATTTTCTAACATTTAAACTGTGTTTCATTTCTTACTGAACAGGAGCCAGCACAGAGACCAACCTCTCCTCACCACAGCCTCAGGGCTTCTCAGGACTCACTGCAGGAGACCGCCAAATTAAAACAAAAATAAAAAATTAAATAAAATTTATGCAAAACAAGTAGTCAAAGACATACCAAAAATCATATAATGTAACTAATAACTGAGGATGGATTTTTGGTGAATTATAAATCCATCTTTTAACACACGTTACACTCAGATTACAGTCGTTCTAACATCATCTGGACCTGCTACACATAAACTACCACCCAGTCATCATCACAGTTATTTAAACACCATCACAGACATGATCACATTTGCACAGACCAAATTCAGCATTAAGTAAAGTTCATGGTTGGACAATTATTTATTTATTTATTTTTTTGTCTTGAAGGCACCAAGATCTTTTGCACACTGTGAGAAAGAGGATGAAAGGAAAAAAGTAGACAGCTCCAGTGCTGAAATGGTGGCTTATTAAAAGCAGTTCACCTGTCACATGTACAGAAACAGACATCTTTAGAATGTTCTTTTCTTTATTTGGCTTTATGTGAAGAGGTGGTATTTATTACCACAAATCCACAGTAGTTGCCGAATCAGAATGCACCAATGCAGTGAAGATGGTTTGATGAATGAATTAATGAATGATTTATTCAGCATGCATGAACAAAATCTCTCATTTACAAAACAAGTCAAGCGAAAACAAAAATGAAAACACTCAAATAATTTACCAGTTTAGTGCGGCTAAAAGGGTGTGGGCAGAAGCAAAAAGCTTCTAAACGCCCACCCCGTACATCAGTTTGTGTGTACAAACAAAAATAAACACAAAAAAAAAAAAAAAAAAAATACCAGTCAGCAATGTAACACAGTGAAACATACAAAGTAATACAACAGACAAACAAAAAACAAAAAAATATCCACACAGTCAATTTACTTAATTACACAAACTATAACAAGTTAATATATTATTTTTATACAGTCTTTTAAAACAAGCCAATGTACTAGATACTTTAATAGAATCTAAACAGTCATTCCACACTCGAACACCCTTTACGGAAATGCAATGACTTTTAGCAGTAGTTCAAATCTGTTACGAGTAGCAGTAGTTCAAATCTTTCTTCTATCAAACACCAAAGTTCCACGCAAATTATGACTGGACTCTCTCATTTTAAACAGCTCTTGGACATGATGAGGCAAGAGTCCATTTTTAAATTTATACATTATCTGTATTGTAAAATAATCAACCAAGTCATAAAATTTCAAAAACTGAAGACGAACAAACAGTGAATTTGTTGGTTCACGATATGGTTTTTTACACGATATGGTTTATACTTTTTTTGTAACAGAAATTGTTGGGAAGGAGTAGTGACACGGACCCACAACAGGGGGCGGTAATGAACGGACAATGGATGAGCCAAAAAGTAACAATTTAATGTTGTGAATTGCACAATGGAATACAGACAATTGCAGTTGAGGAGTACAGTCAATCATACACAAGGTGACGTGTGGGCAGGTTCGAGGATAGAAGACGTCTGTTCAGAGAAGAGCTGGATCCCACACGGCTTCCACCGCCAACGGATCTGAAGAACACCGGAGCTGCCAAGTCCTGGGTCCCAGGTGGCCACCATCTCCAGCTGTCAGACCAGGTACTGCTGGCAGAAACAGAAACAGTTAATGGTGGGTGTGTGAAGACGTAATTGTTCCCTGAATAGTTCCTCCGGGAGGGAGAACCTCCACCTCCAGATACAATATCACCCGTGCAGCTCCTGTTGGTCTCCTTCCTGGATGGAGTGAGAGACGAAGACGGTCGTCCTCTCACTGTCCGCCAATCCAGCCTTTAATAGACCTCGCAGGAACACGGCTGCACACAGACCACTGTTAAGTTACAATAATAATCACCGCAGAGAAGGTTACCTTGTTCGGTAACTGATTTCTCAGCGAGGAGGTGGAGTTGCAGTCCGGCCTTTATAGTGATGGTGATGAGTGACAGCTGGTGCTGATAAGTGACGCCCTCTAGTGCTTGGAGCCCGCACTCCAACCAGGGCGCCATCTGGTGGTGGTGGGCCAGCAGTACCTCCTCTTCAGCGGCCACACAACAGAAATATTGGATTAGTATTTGTTTTATATGTATTTCCCCAAACTTCAATGCAGTAAGTCATATAAGGGACAAGTAATGAGTGATACAATGAAACCAACAGATGTTGGGGGAGAAAGTATTGTACTTTGTACAAGATAGCAATAACTTTTGATATTTTGGACTCAATATGTTTTATATGAGTTCTCCAACTGAGCTTGTCATCAACAAATACTCCAAGAAATTTAGTTTGAGATACAATTTCAATTTCAATATCATTCATCAATAATTTACTGCTTAAATTTCTAGGCTTATTTCCAAATATAATACACTTAGTTTTACCAAAATGAAGTGATAATTTATTAGAGTCAAACCAGTATTTAAATTTTTGCAGTTCCCTCTCCACCAAGTCCAAGAGCTGTCTCAAATTATCTCCACTACCAATCACAGTTGTATCATCAGCAAACAAAATACAACTCAAAGACTTAGAAACCAAACCTATATCATTAATATACAGCAAAAACAATAATGGCCTGAGAACTGACCCCTGGGGCACTCCACATGTAATCCTCAAAAATTCAGATTTTATCCCACCAAGGTGAACACACTGATATCTATTACGTAAATAACTAGCTATCCAGTTAAAGGCCAGTCCTCTAATACCATACATCTGTAATTTTTCCAATAATACAGTATGATCAATAGTATCAAACGCTTTCTGTAAGTAAAATAAAACCCAACAGTGTATTTCTTCTTCTCTACTGCATTTGTAACTTGTTCCACAATGTCTATTAAAGCCAAAAAAGTTGTTTGATTTTTTCTGAAACCATACTGCTGTTCGTTAAGTATACGATGTTTTTCTATAAAATCGTTCAACCTCTTTACAAATATTTTTACCAGAATTTTAGAAAACTATGGTAACAACGAGATTGGCCTATAATATGAAAAAATCAATCAATCAATCAATCAATCAATTTTTTTATATAGCGCCAAATCACAACAAACAGTTGCCCCAAGGCGCTTTATATTGTAAGGCAAGGCCATACAATAATTATGTAAAACCCCAACGGTCAAAACGACCCCCTGTGAGCAAGCACTTGGCTACAGTGGGAAGGAAAAACTCCCTTTTAACAGGAAGAAACCTCCAACAGAACCAGGCTCAGGGAGGGGCAGTCTTCTGCTGGGACTGGTTGGGGCTGAGGGAGAGAACCAGGAAAAAGACATGCTGTGGAGGGGAGCAGAGATCGATCACTAATGATTAAATGCAGAGTGGTGCATACAGAGCAAAAAGAGAAAGAAACAGTGCATCATGGGAACCCCCCAGCAGTCTACGTCTATAGCAGCATAACTAAGGGATGGTTCAGGGTCACCTGATCCAGCCCTAACTATAAGCTTTAGCAAAAAGGAAAGTTTTAAGCCTAATCTTAAAAGTAGAGAGGGTGTCTGTCTCCCTGATCTGAATTGGGAGCTGGTTCCACAGGAGAGGAGCCTGAAAGCTGAAGGCTCTGCCTCCCATTCTACTCTTACAAACCCTAGGAACTACAAGTAAGCCTGCAGTCTGAGAGCGAAGCGCTCTATTGGGGTGATATGGTACTACGAGGTCCCTAAGATAAGATGGGACCTGATTATTCAAAACCTTATAAGTAAGAAGAAGAATTTTAAATTCTATTCTAGAATTAACAGGAAGCCAATGAAGAGAGGCCAATATGGGTGAGATATGCTCTCTCCTTCTAGTCCCCGTCAGTACTCTAGCTGCAGCATTTTGAATTAACTGAAGGCTTTTCAGGGAACTTTTAGGACAACCTGATAATAATGAATTACAATAGTCCAGCCTAGAGGAAATAAATGCATGAATTAGTTTTTCAGCATCACTCTGAGACAAGACCTTTCTGATTTTAGAGATATTGCGTAAATGCAAAAAAGCAGTCCTACATATTTGTTTAATATGCACTTTGAATGACATATCCTGATCAAAAATGACTCCAAGATTTCTCACAGTATTACTAGAGGTCAGGGTAATGCCATCCAGAGTAAGGATCTGGTTAGACACCATGTTTCTAAGATTTGTGGGGCCAAGTACAATAACTTCAGTTTTATTTGAATTTAAAAGCAGGAAATTAGAGGTCATCCATGTCTTTATGTCTGTAAGACAATCCTGCAGTTTAGCTAATTGGTGTGTGTCCTCTGGCTTCATGGATAGATAAAGCTGGCTATCATCTGCGTAACAATGAAAATTTAAGCAACGCCGTCTAAAAATACTGCCTAAGGGAAGCATGTATAAAGTGAGTGACATTTGCAGGTATAACATTTTTCCATGAGTTTCTGTACTGAGGTCATGTACTGACCCTGGCCAACACAATCCTCCTCTCTATCTCTGTCACTTTCACAGTGATGTTCTGAACCCATCCAGATACAAAAAATTATAGGCTGAAAGGCTTTTGTAAGCTTTCATTTGTTTACCTGTTACAAAGCTCGTAGTCAAAACTAAATAATTAACAATGTCGGTGTAGTCCACTGATGGCTGGCTCTCACTGCGGTATTGTATCACTTCCTGTTCCGGAGCACAGCGGTGTTTTTCTGTATCTGTTAGCTGTTTAATCTGCGCAGTTAGATTGATCTAGTTATGTAGATTACGATTTGTTTCCCAGTGTAATCTTTACGTGCCTTAACTAAAGCACTCCTTCTGCTGAATCACCTCTAAATTATTTACACATTATTCATTTTGCGTGTTTTTAGGAATCCGCTAGCTTAGCGTAGCTACTAGCTCTTAGCCGATTTAGCATGGCGGCTTCTCCTGTCTCTCCCGCACTTTTCTGCTCTGGCTGTGAAATGTTTAGTTATTCCTCGGCCTCCTTTAGCAGTAACGGTACTTGTAATAAGTGTAGCTTATTCGTAGCTTTGGAGGCCAGGCTGGGCGAATTGGAGACTCGGCTCCGCACCGTGGAAAATTCTACAGGTAGCCAGGCCCCTGTAGTTGGTGCGGACCAAGGTAGCTTAGCCGCCGTTAGTTCCCCCCTGGCAGATCCCGAGCAGCCGGGAAAGCAGGCTGACTGGGTGACTGTGAGGAGGAAGCGTAGCCCTAAACAGAAGCCCCGTGTACACCGCCAACCCGTTCACATCTCTAACCGTTTTTCCCCACTCGACGACACACCCGCCGAGGATCAAACTCTGGTTATTGGCGACTCTGTTTTGAGAAATGTGAAGTTAGCGACACCAGCAACCATAGTCAATTGTCTTCCGGGGGCCAGAGCAGGTGACATTGAAGGAAATTTGAAACTGCTGGCTAAGGCTAAGCGTAAATTTGGTAAGATTGTAATTCACGTCGGCAGTAATGACACCCGGTTACGCCAATCGGAGGTCACTAAAATTAACATTAAATCGGTGTGTAACTTTGCAAAAACAATGTCGGACTCTGTAGTTTTCTCTGGGCCCCTCCCCAATCGGACCGGGAGTGACATGTTTAGCCGCATGTTCTCCTTGAATTGCTGGCTGTCTGAGTGGTGTCCAAAAAATGAGGTGGGCTTCATAGATAATTGGCAAAGCTTCTGGGGAAAACCTGGTCTTGTTAGGAGAGACGGCATCCATCCCACTTTGGATGGAGCAGCTCTCATTTCTAGAAATCTGGCCAATTTTCTTAAATCCTCCAAACCGTGACTATCCAGGGTTGGGACCAGGAAGCAGAGTTGTAGTCTTACACACCTCTCTGCAGCTTCTCTCCCCCTGCCATCCCCTCATTACCCCATCCCTGTAGAGACGGTGCCTGCTCCCAGACCACCAATAACCAGCAAAAATCTATTTAAGCATAAAAATTCAAAAAGAAAAAATAATATAGCACCTTCAACTGCACCACAGACTAAAACAGTTAAATGTGGTCTATTAAACATTAGGTCTCTCTCTTCTAAGTCCCTGTTGGTAAATTATATAATAATTACAGAAACCTGGTTACAGCAGGATGAATATGTTAGTTTAAATGAGTCAACACCTCCGAGTCACACTAACTGTCAGAATGCTCGTAGCACGGGCCGGGGCGGAGGATTAGCAGCAATCTTCCATTCCAGCTTATTAATTAATCAAAAACCCAGACAGAGCTTTAATTCATTTGAAAGCTTGTCTCTTAGTCTTGTCCATCCAAATTGGAAGTCCCAAAAACCAGTTTTATTTGTTATTATCTATCGTCCACCTGGTCGTTACTGTGAGTTTCTCTGTGAATTTTCAGACCTTTTGTCTGACTTAGTGCTTAGCTCAGATAAGATAATTATAGTGGGTGAGTTTAACATCCACACAGATGCTGAGAATGACAGCCTCAACACTGCATTTAATCTATTATTAGACTCTATTGGCTTTGCTCAAAAAGTAAATGAGTCCACCCACCACTTTAATCATATCTTAGATCTTGTTCTGACTTATGGTATGGAAATAGAAGACTTAACAGTATTCCCTGAAAACTCCCTTCTGTCTGATCATTTCTTAATAACATTTACATTTACTCTGATGGACTACCCAGCAGTAGGGAATAAGTTTCATTACACTAGAAGTCTTTCAGAAAGCGCTGTAACTAGGTTTAAGGATATGATTCCTTCTTTATGTTCTCTAATGCCATATAACAACACAGTGCAGAGTAGCTACCTAAACTCTGTAAGGGAGATAGAGTATCTCGTCAATAGTTTTACATCCTCATTGAAGACAACTTTGGATGCTGTAGCTCCTCTGAAAAAGAGAGCTTTAAATCAGAAGTGTCTGACTCCGTGGTATAACTCACAAACTCGTAGCTTAAAGCAGATAACCCGTAAGTTGGAGAGGAAATGGCGTCTCACTAATTTAGAAGATCTTCACTTAGCCTGGAAAAAGAGTCTGTTGCTCTATAAAAAAAGCCCTCCGTAAAGCTAGGACATCTTTCTACTCATCACTAATTGAAGAAAATAAGAACAACCCCAGGTTTCTTTTCAGCACTGTAGCCAGGCTGACAAAGAGTCAGAGCTCTATTGAGCTGAGTATTCCATTAACTTTAACTAGTAATGACTTCATGACTTTCTTTGCTAACAAAATTTTAACTATTAGAGAAAAAATTACTCATAACCATCCCAAAGACGTATCGTTATCTTTGGCTGCTTTCAGTGATGCCGGTATTTGGTTAGACTCTTTCTCTCCGATTGTTCTGTCTGAGTTATTTTCATTAGTTACTTCATCCAAACCATCAACATGTTTATTAGACCCCATTCCTACCAGGCTGCTCAAGGAAGCCCTACCATTATTTAATGCTTCGATCTTAAATATGATCAATCTATCTTTGTTAGTTGGCTATGTACCACAGGCTTTTAAGGTGGCAGTAATTAAAAGCCTTCACTTGACCCAGCTATCTTAGCTAATTATAGGCCAATCTCCAACCTTCCTTTTCTCTCAAAAATTCTTGAAAGGGTAGTTGTAAAACAGCTAACTGATCATCTGCAGAGGAATGGTCTATTTGAAGAGTTTCAGTCAGGTTTTAGAATTCATCATAGTACAGAAACAGCATTAGTGAAGGTTACAAATGATCTTCTTATGGCCTCGGACAGTGGACTCATCTCTGTGCTTGTTCTGTTAGACCTCAGTGCTGCTTTTGATACTGTTGACCATAAAATTTTATTACAGAGATTAGAGCATGCCATAGGTATTAAAGGCACTGCGCTGCGGTGGTTTGAATCATATTTGTCTAATAGATTACAATTTGTTCATGTAAATGGGGAATCTTCTTCACAGACTAAAGTTAACTATGGAGTTCCACAAGGTTCTGTGCTAGGACCAATTTTATTCACTTTATATATGCTTCCCTTAGGCAGTATTATTAGACGGTATTGCTTAAATTTTCATTGTTACGCAGATGATACCCAGCTTTATCTATCCATGAAGCCAGAGGACACACACCAATTAGCTAAACTGCAGGATTGTCTTACAGACATAAAGACATGGATGACCTCTAATTTCCTGCTTTTAAACTCAGATAAAACTGAAGTTATTGTACTTGGCCCCACAAATCTTAGAAACATGGTGTCTAACCAGATCCTTACTCTGGATGGCATTACCCTTACCTCTAGTAATACTGTGAGAAATCTTGGAGTCATTTTTGATCAGGATATGTCATTCAAAGCGCATATTAAACAAATATGTAGGACTGCTTTTTTGCATTTACGCAATATCTCTAAAATTAGAAAGGTCTTGTCTCAGAGTGATGCTGAAAAACTAATTCATGCATTTATTTCCTCTAGGCTGGACTATTGTAATTCATTATTATCAGGTTGTCCTAAAAGTTCCCTAAAAAGCCTTCAGTTAATTAAAAATGCTGCAGCTAGAGTACTGACGGGGACTGGAAGGAGAGAGCATATCTCACCCATATTGGCCTCTCTTCATTGGCTTCCTGTTAATTCTAGAATAGAATTTAAAATTCTTCTTCTTACTTATAAGGTTTTGAATAATCAGGTCCCATCTTATCTTAGGGACCTCGTAGTACCATATCACCCCAATAGAGTGCTTCGCTCTCAGACTGCAGGCTTACTTGTAGTTCCTAGGGTTTGTAAGAGTAGAATGGGAGGCAGAGCCTTCAGCTTTCAGGCTCCTCTCAATCAATCAACTTCAATCAACTTTTTTCTTGTATAGCGCCAAATCACAACAAACAGTTGCCCCAAGGCGCTCCACATTGCAAGGCAAGGCCATACAATAATTATGAAACACAGTCTACGTCTAAAGCAACATAACCAAGGGATGGTCCAGGGTCACCCGATCCAGCCCTAACTATAAGCCTTAGCGAAAAGGAAAGTTTTAAGCCTAATCTTAAAAGTAGAGAGGGTATCTGTCTCCCTGATCTGAATTGGGAGCTGGTTCCACAGGAGAGGAGCCTGAAATCTGAAGGCTCTGCCTCCCATTCTACTCTTACAAACCCTAGGAACTACAAGTAAGCCCGCAGTCTGAGAGCGAAGCGCTCTAATAGGGTAATATGGTACTATGAGGTCCCTAAGATAAGATGGGACCTGATTATTCAAAACCTTATAAGTAAGAAGAAGAATTTTAAATTCTATTCTAGCATTAACAGGAAGCCAATGAAGGGAGGCCAACACGGGTGAGATATGCTCTCTCCTGCTAGTCCCCGTCAGTACTCTAGCTGCAGCATTCTGAACCAACTGAAGGCTTTTTAGGGAACTTTTAGGACAACCTGATAATAATGAATTACAATAGTCCAGCCTAGAGGAAACAAATGCATGAATTAGTTTTTCAGCATCACTCTGAGACAAGACCTTTCTGATTTTAGAGATATTGCGTAAATGCAAAAAGGCAGTCCTACATATTTGTTTAATATGCGCTTTGAATGACATATCCTGATCAAAAATAACTCCAAGATTTCTCACAGTATTACTAGAGATCAGGGAAATGCCATCCAGAGTAACGATCTGGTTAGACACCATGCTTCTGAGATTTGTGGGGCCAAGTACAATAACTTCAGTTTTATCTGAGTTTAAAAGCAGGAAATTAGAGGTCATCCATGTCTTTATGTCTGTAAGACAATCCTGCAGTTTAGCTAATTGGTGCGTATCCTCTGGCTTCATGGATAGATAAAGCTGGGTATCATCTGCGTAACAATGAAAATTTAAGCAATACCGTCTAATAATACTGCCCAAGGGAAGCATGTATAAAGTGAATAAAATTGGTCCTAGCACAGAACCTTGTGGAACTCCATAATTAACTTTAGTCTGTGAAGAAGATTCCCCATTTACATGAACAAACTGTAATCTATTAGACAAATATGATTCAAACCACCGCAGCGCAATGCCTTTAATACCTATGACATGCTCTAATCTCTGTAATAAAATTTTATGGTCAACAGTATCAAAAGCAGCACTGAGGTCCAACAGAACAAGCACAGAGATAAGTCCACTGTCCGAAGCCATAAGAAGATCATTTGTAACCTTCACTAATGCTGTTTCTGTACTATGATGAATTCTAAAACCTGACTGAAACTCTTCAAATAGACCATTCCTCTGCAGGTGATCAGTTAGCTGTTTTACAACTACCCTCTCAAGAATCTTTGAGAGAAAAGGAAGGTTGGAGATTGGCCTATAATTAGCTAAGATAGCTGGGTCAAGTGATGGCTTTTTAAGTAATGGTTTAATTACTGCCACCTTAAAGGCCTGTGGTACATAACCAACTAACAAAGATAGATTGATCATATTTAAGATCGAAGCATTAAATAATGGTAGGGCTTCCTTGAGCAGCCTGGTAGGAATGGGGTCTAATAAGCATGTTGATGGTTTGGATGAAGTAACTAATGAAAATAACTCAGACAGAACAATCGGAGAGAAAGAGTCTAACCAAATACCGGCATCACTGAAAGCAGCCAAAGATAACGATACATCTTTGGGATGGTTATGAGTAATTTTTTCTCTAATAGTCAAAATTTTGTTAGCAAAGAAAGTCATGAAGTCATTACTAGTTAAAGTTAATGGAATACTCAGCTCAATAGAGCTCTGACTCTTTGTCAGCCTGGCTACAGTGCTGAAAAGAAACCTGGGGTTGTTCTTATTTTCTTCAATTAGTGATGAGTAGAAAGATGTCCTAGCTTCACGAAGGGCTTTCTTATAGAGCAACAAACTCTTTTTCCAGGCTAAGTGAAGATCTTCTAAATTAGTGAGACGCCATTTCCTCTCCAACTTACGGGTTATCTGCTTTAAGCTACGAGTTTGTGAGTTATACCACGGAGTCAGACACTTCTGATTTAAAGCTCTCTTTTTCAGAGGAGCTACAGCATCCAAAGTTGTCTTCAATGAGGATGTAAAACTATTGACAAGATACTCTAACTCCCTTACAGAGTTTAGGTAGCTACTCTGCTCTGTGTTGGTATATGACATTAGAGAACATAAAGAAGGAATCATATCCTTAAACCTAGTTACAGCGCTTTCTGAAAGACTTCTAGTGTAATGAAACTTATTCCCCACTGCAGGGTAGTCCATCAGGGTAAATGCAAATGTTATTAAAAAATGATCAGACAAAAGGGAGTTTTCAGGGAATACTGTTAAGTCTTCTATTTCCATACCATAAGTCAGAACAAGATCTAAAATATGATTAAAGTGGTGGGTGGACTCATTTACTTTTTGAGCAAAGCCGATAGAGTCTAATAATAGATTAAATGCAGTGTTGAGGCTGTCATTCTCAGCATCTGTGTGGATGTTAAAATCGCCCACTATAATTATCTTATCTGAGCTAAGCACTAAGTCAGACAAAAGGTCTGAAAATTCACAGAGAAACTCACAGTAACGACCAGGTGGACGATAGATAATAACAAATAAAACTGGTTTTTGGGACTTCCAATTTGGATGGACAAGACTAAGAGACAAGCTTTCAAATGAATTAAAGCTCTGTCTAGGTTTTTGATTAATTAATAAGCTGGAATGGAAGATTGCTGCTAATCCTCCGCCCCGGCCCGTGCTACGAGCGTTCTGACAGTTAGTGTGACTCGGGGGTGTTGACTCATTTAAACTAACATATTCATCCTGCTGTAACCAAGTTTCTGTTAGGCAGAATAAATCAATACGTTGATCAATTATTATATCATTTACCAACAGGGACTTAGAAGAAAGAGACCTAATGTTTAATAGACCACATTTAACTGTTTTAGTCTGTGGTGCAATTGAAGGTGCTATATTATTTTTTCTTTTTGAATTTTTATGCTTAAATAGATTTTTGCTAGTTATTGGTGGTCTGGGAGCAGGCACCGTCTCTACGGGGATGGGGTAATAGGGGGATGGCAGGGGGAGAGAAGCTGCAGAGAGGTGTATAAGACCACAGCTCTGCCTCCTGGTCCCAACGCTAGACAGTCACAGTTTGGAGGATCCCAAAAAATTGGCCAGATTTCTAGAAATGAGAGCTGCTCCCTCTAAAGTGGGATGGATGCCGTCTCTCCTAACAAGACCAGGTTTTCCCCAGAAGCTTTGCCAATTATCAATGAAGCCCACCTCATTTTTTGGACACCACTCAGACAGCCAGCAATTCAAGGAGAACATGCGGCTAAACATGTCACTCCCGGTCTGATTGGGGAGGGGCCCAGAGAAAACAACAGAGTCCGACATTGTTTTTGCAAAGTTACACACCGATTCAATGTTAATTTTAGTGACCTCCGATTGGCGTAACCGAGTGTCATTACTGCCGACGTGAATTACAATCTTACCAAATTTACGCTTAGCCTTAGCCAGCAATTTCAAATGTCCTTCGATGTCGCCTGCTCTGGCCCCCGGAAGACAATTGACAATGGTTGCTGGTATCGCTAACTTCACATTTCTCAAAACAGAGTCGCCAATAACCAGAGTTTGATCCTCGGCGAGTGTATCGTCGAGTGGGGAAAAACGGTTAGAGATGTGAACGGGTTGACGGTGTACACGGGGCTTCTGTTTAGGGCTACGCTTCCTCCTCACAGTCACCCAGTCAGCCTGCTTTCCCGACTGCACGGGGTCTGCCAGGGGGGAACTAACGGCAGCTAAGCTACCTTGGTCCGCACCGACTACAGGGGCCTGGCTAGCTGTAGAATTTTCCACGGTGCGGAGCCGAGCCTCCAATTCGCCCAGCCTGGCCTCCAAAGCTACGAATAAGCTGCACTTATTACATGTACCGTTACTGCTAAAAGAGGCCGAGGAATAACTAAACATTTCACACCCAGAGCAGAAAAGCACGGGAGAGACAGGAGAAGCCGCCATGCTAAAACGGCTAAGAGCTAGTAGCTACGCTAAGCTAGCGGATTCCCAAACAGGGAATCCGACACTAGACAGGCTGTGGAGCAGCACAGGTAACGCACAACAACAGTGCTAAAAAATAAAATAAAATAAAAATAAAAATCCACTGGACAGGCTGTGGAGCAGCACAGGCAACGCACGACAACAGTGCTAAAACAAAATAAAAATCCACTAGACAGGCTGTGGAGCAGCACAGGTAACGCACGACAACAGTGCTAAAATAAAATAAAAATCCACTAGACAGGCTGTGGAGCAGCACAGGTAACGCACAACAACAGTGCTAAAAAATAAAATAAAATAAAAATAAAAATCCACTGGACAGGCTGTGGAGCAGCACAGGTAACGCACAACAACAGTGCTAAAAAATAAAATAAAAATAAAAATCCACTGGACAGGCTGTGGAGCAGCACAGGCAACGCACGACAACAGTGCTAAAACAAAATAAAAATCCACTAGACAGGCTGTGGAGCAGCACAGGTAACGCACAGCAACAGTGCTAAAACAAAATAAAAATCCACTAGACAGGCTGTGGAGCAGCACAGGTAACGCACGACAACAGTGCTAAAACAAAATAAAAATCCACTAGACAGGCTGTGGAGCAGCACAGGCAACGCACGACAACAGTGCTAAAACAAAATAAAAATCCACTAGACAGGCTGTGGAGCAGCACAGGTAACGCACGACAACAGCGCTAAATAAAAATCCACTGGACAGGCTGTGGAGCAGCACAGGTAACGCACGACAACAGTGCTAAAACAAAATAGAAATCCACTAGACAGGCTGTGGAGCAGCACAGGTAACGCACAACAACAGTGCTAAAACAAAATAAAAATCCACTAGACAGGCTGTGGAGCAGCACAGGTAACGCACGACAACAGTGCTAAAACAAAATAGAAATCCACTAGACAGGCTGTGGAGCAGCACAGGTAACGCACAACAACAGTGCTAAAACAAAATAAAAATCCACTAGACAGGCTGTGGAGCAGCACAGGTAACGCACAGCAACAGTGCTAAAACAAAATAAAAATCCACTAGACAGGCTGTGGAGCAGCACAGGTAACGCACGACAACAGTGCTAAAACAAAAAAAATCCACTAGACAGGCTGTGGAGCAGCACAGGCAACGCACGACAACAGTGCTAAAACAAAATAAAAATCCACTAGACAGGCTGTGGAGCAGCACAGGTAACGCACGACAACAGCGTTAAATAAAAATCCACTGGACAGGCTGTGGAGCAGCACAGGTAACGCACGACAACAGCGCCCAAAAAAATAAAATCAAAATCAAAATCCACTGGACAGGCTGTGGAGCAGCACAGGTAACACACGACAACAGTGCCAAAAAACAAAACAAAAATCCACTGAACAGGCTGTGGAGCAGCACAGGTAACACACGACAACAGTGCTAAAAATAAAATAAAAATCCACTGGACAGGCTGTGGAGCAGCACAGGCAACGCACGACAACAGTGCTAAAAAATAAAATAAAAATCCACTAGACAGGCTGTGGAGCAGCACAGGTAACACACGACAACAGTGCCAAAAAAAAATCAAATCAAAATCAAAATCCACTGGACAGGCTGTGGAGCAGCACAGGTAACGCACAACAACAGTGCTAAAAAATAAAATAAAAATAAAAATCCACTGGACAGGCTGTGGAGCAGCACAGGTAACGCACAACAACAGTGCTAAAAAATAAACTAAAATAAAAATAAAAATCCACTGGACAGGCTGTGGAGCAGCACAGGCAACGCACGACAACAGTGCTAAAACAAAATAAAAATCCACTAGACAGGCTGTGGAGCAGCACAGGTAACGCACGACAACAGCGCCCAAAAAAATAAAATCAAAATCAAAATCCACTGGACAGGCTGTGGAGCAGCACAGGTAACACACGACAACAGTGCTAAAAAAAATAAAATAAAAATCCACTAGACAGGCTGTGGAGCAGCACAGGTAACACACGACAACAGTGCCAAAAAAACAAAACAAAAATCCACTGAACAGGCTGTAGAGCAGCACAGGTAACACACGACAACAGTGCCAAAAAATAAAAAAAAAATCCACTGAACAGGCTGTGGAGCAGCACAGGTAACACACGACAACAGTGCTAAAAAATAAAATAAAAATCCACTGAACAGGCTGTGGAACAGCACAGGTAACACACGACAACAGTGCTAAAAATAAAATAAAAATCCACTGAACAGGCTGTGGAACAGCACAGGTAACACACGACAACAGTGCTAAAAATAAAATAAAAATCCACTGAACAGGCTGTGGAGCAGCACGACAACAGTGCTAAAAAATAAAATAAAAATAAAAACGAAAGCGTTAGCAAGCTAGTTAGCTTGCCAACGCTGATGAAGGTTAGCTGATAAAAGAGCTCCGTCGCGATGCTTCGACCGTTAGAGGTCTTCTTTAGGCGTTGGAGCACGGTGAAAAAGTAAAAAAGTCTTGAAAAAGACTGTTAATTCAAAGAACTCAAACAGCTCAGTTCAAACAGCTAACAGATACAGCAGAACACCGCTGTGCTCCGGAACCAGAAAAAAGTCCACCCTCCACCACAATAAGCCTCTCCTGTGGAACCAGCTCCCAATTCAGATCAGGGAGACAGACACCCTCTCTACTTTTAAGATTAGGCTTAAAACTTTCCTTTTTGCTAAAGCTTATAGTTAGGGCTGGATCAGGTGACCCTGAACCATCCCTTAGTTATGCTGCTATAGACGTAGACTGCTGGGGGGTTCCCATGATGCACTGTTTCTTTCTCTTTTTGCTCTGTATGCACCACTCTGCATTTAATCATTAGTGATCAATCTCTGCTCGCCTCCACAGCATGTCTTTTTCCTGGTTCTCTCCCTCAGCCCCAACCAGTCCCAGCAGAAGACTGCCCCTCCCTGAGCCTGGTTCTGCTGGAGGTTTCTTCCTGTTAAAAGGGAGTTTTTCCTTCCCACTGTAGCCAAGTGCTTGCTCACAGGGGGTCGTTTTGACCGTTGGGGTTTTACATAATTATTGTATGGCCTTGCCTTACAATATAAAGCGCCTTGGGGCAACTGTTTGTTGTGATTTGGCACTATATAAAAAAAATTGATTGATTGATTGATTGATGGCCACAGACACACATCGTCCTCAAAACTGACTAGATTGCTGTACGGATCGATCCCCCCCACACTCTGCAATCTTTTCACTATATCTAGCCTTATCATTGCTACTTAATTCACAAGAAATAGTAGCTAGCTAATAATAACTAGTAGCAGCTTAGTGCAGCTACTAGCTCTTAGCCGGTTTAGCATGGCGGCTTCTCCTGTCTCTCCTGCACTTTTCTGCTCTGGGTATGAAATGTTTAGTTATTCCTCGGCCTCCTTTAGCAGTAATGGTACTTGTAATAAGTGTAGCTTATTCGTAGCTTTGGAGGCCAGGCTGGGCGAATTGGAGACTCGGCTCCGCACCTTGGAAAATCCTACAGCTAGCCAAGCCCCTGTAGTCGGTGCGGCCAAGGTAGCTTAGCCGCCGTTAGCTGCCCCCCAGCAGATCCCAAGCAGCCGGGAAAGCAGGCCGGCTGGGTGACTGTGAGGAGAAAGCGTAGCCCTAAACAGAAGCCCCCTGTACACCACCAACCCGTTCACATTTCTAACAATTTTTCCCCACTCGACGACACACCTACCAAGGATCAAACTCTGGTTATTGGCGACTCTGTTTTGAGAAATGTGAAGTTAGCGACAGCAGCAACCATAGTCAATTGTCTTCCGGGGGCCAGAGCAGGCGACATTGAAGGAAATTTGAAACTGCTGGCTAAGGCTAAACATAAATTTGGTAATATTGTAATTCACGTCGGCAGTAATGACACCCGGTTACGCCAATAGGAGGTCACTAAAATTAACATTGAATCAGTGTGTAACTTTGCAAAAACAATGTCGGACTCTATAGTTTTCTCTGGGCCCCACCCCAATCGGACCGGGATGACATGTTTAGCCGCATGTTCTCCTTGAATTGGAGTTCCACAAGGTTCTGTGCTAGGACCAATTTTATTCACTTTATACATGCTTCCCTTAGGCAGTATTATTAGAAAGCATTGCTTAAATTTTCATTGTTACACAGATGATACCCAGCTTTATCTATCCATGAAGCCAGAGGACACACACCCATTAGTTAAACTGCAGGAATGTCTTTCAATCAATCAATCAATTTTATTTATATAGTGCCAAATCTCAACAAACAGTTGCCCCAAGGCGCTTTATACTGTAAGGCAAGGCCATACAATAATTACGTAAAAACCCCAACGGTCAAAACGACCCCCTGTGAGCAAGCACTTGGCGACAGTGGGAAGGAAAAACAACCTTTTAAACAGGAAGAAACCTCCAGCAGAACCAGGCTCAGGGAGGGGCAGTCTTCTGCTGGGACTGGTTGGGGCTGAGGGAGAGAACCAGGAAAAAGACATGCTGTGGAGGGGAGCAGAGATCAATCACTAATGATTAAATGCAGAGTGGTGCATACAGAGCAAAAAGAGAAAGAAACACTCAGTGCATCATGGGAACCCCCCAGCAGTCTAAGTCTATAGCAGCATAACTAAGGGATGGTTCAGGGTCACCTGATCCAGCCCTAACTATAAGCTTTAGCAAAAAGGAAAGTTTTAAGCCTAATCTTAAAAGTAGAGAGGGTGTCTGTCTCCCTGATCTGAATTGGGAGCTGATTCCACAGGAGAGGAGCCTGAAAGCTGAAGGCTCTGCCTCCCATTCTACTCTTACAAACCCTAGGAACTACAAGTAAGCCTGCAGTCTGAGAGCGAAACGCTCTATTGGGGTGATATGGTACTATGAGGTCCCTAAGATAAGATGGGGCCTGATTATTCAAAACCTTATAAGTAAGAAGAAGAATTTTAAATTCTATTCTAGAATTAACAGGAAGCCAATGAAGAGAGGCCAATATGGGTGAGATATGCTCTCTCCTTCTAGTCCCCGTTAGTACCCTAGCTGCAACACTTTGAATTAACTGAAGGCTTTTCAGGGAACTTTTAGGACAACCTGATAATAATGAATTACAATAGTCCAGCCTAGAGGAAATAAATGCATGAATTAGTTTTTCAGCATCACTCTGAGACAAGACCTTTCTAATTTTAGAGATATTGCGTAAATGCAAAAAAGCAGTCCTACATATTTGTTTAATATGCGCTTTGAATGACATATCCTGATCAAAAATGACTCCAAGATTTCTCACAGTATTACTAGAGGTCAGGGTAATGCCATCCAGAGTAAGGATCTGGTTAGACACCATGTTTCTTAGATTTGTGGAGCCAAGTACAATAACTTCAGTTTTATCTGAGTTTAAAAGCAGGAAATTATAGGTCATCCATGTCTTTATGTCTGTAAGACAATCCTGCTTCATGGACAGATAAAGCTGGGTATCATCGGCTCGCAGCCGCCGCGACGCTCCGCCACAGGAAAAACACCTCTGTTGAAAGCCTTAAGGACAAGTTGGAACATGTCCAGCTGTTAAACAATTTCTCATATACTCACTCCACTGAAAGCCATCAAAAGCCGCCTGGATTTTACAAATGGTTATCAACACGGAGGTGTTTTTCCTGTGCCGCCACACCGCGCCGGCTGCGTCCCGACGCGCGGACCCGTCCGCACGTCTTTCATTAAAAAAATCTCCTTTAACAGTGGAATATCCGGATAAAATGCTGAAACCGACTTCTTCTGAAACTTCTCTGTTCTCTCACGACGTTCTGGATCAATAGAGCCTGAAATGTGGAGGTTTTCAGCTTGAAACAGGCTGATGACGCCGCCTGAGAGCGCTGAGCGACGTCTCGCACCGTGGGAAGTCCTTAAAGCAACAGTATCACCTCAAAATCTCTCATCAGCCGTTAAAATTTTCACTGAAAACCAGCTTAATTTTTCGAACCATGTCCACTTCGATGTGTCTCACAGGTTTAGAAAAAAATTTGATCAAACAAAGCGCCAGTCTCTCAGCAACTTCTCAGACAAAGTAATTCCGACGAGGGGCTGGACGACTCCTCCCACAAGGAGTGCTCACAGGCGAATGACGTCACCGACAGGCATGGAAAAACTCACGCATGCGCACGAGGGTTCAAGCATGACTGACGTAAAAACATATGAATGAAATCCATATAGTTTTTGAAAAAAATAAAAAGGACCTATACTTTATGGACAGCCCTCGTAAAAGTATGGACAATAGGCGAAGTGCAAAAAAAAAAAAAAAGAAGAAGAAAAATAGCAGTGCATTCGTACATTTACTTAAACTGCTGTTTCATTGCAGTTAGTATAAACCAAGGACATTTCATAATCTTTCTGGTCAACTCCATGTCATTTGTTAATCCTCTGGGGCCGACGCTGTCGTATACGATGGCTAAGACCAAGCTTTACTAAATTATAAATAACTTTTTAATGATATGAGATAGAAGCTTACTTTTTTTTTTTTTTTACTGAAAACTTAACTCTGTGGACTTTTGAGCCAGCCATCTGCCACCTTTGTACTCCTCATAGAAGCTGTGTGATGACTTGCACAATGTGAGTGTCCAATTGGAATTGGTTCACCGTCACATGGTTTTCCAAAATCCAATCATAGGGCAGATTTACCTCATATGAAAAGCCACAGATCAATTTCAGGAGTGATGTGTTACTAGTTGGCCCGTTTGAATATCCCCCTGGGTGCTCCAGTGAGTACAAGTACATACTCAGTGCACCCTGCGCCATTACGCACAGTGATCAGTGAAAGCAGGAGCACACGGAAAGCCTCTGATGACAATCTCACGTGCTCAAACAGAGAGTGTGTAACTATCAGGATTGCTCCACTAGTTTGCACGTGAATGTTATTGGATAACTCTGTTGCTTTCTCTGCGTAAAGCACTGTTTACCATATCAATGGACAACAAAATGCATAGACCATTTTGTATATATTGTTCAAAATGTGCATTTGTATTTATTGTTTGAACCTTTTTGTTGTATGGTCTTTCACACAAGACCTTAAATTACCTTTATAAAGTGTCAAAACAGTTGTTTATTATAGTTTGCTGTGTGTTTTGAATAAATGTGTGTGGAAAATTATTTGTCACTTTATTTTTTCCTTGCCTATTTTTGATTGTAAACCATTATTACACTTATAAAACACAACAAAAACATATATATTCTGAAACCACAGGTTGTCCTGAAAAAAAAGAAGAGACATAAAATTTGATTGTGGGATCCAGGGAGAGCTGTTAACAGCAATAATAAAACATTTATGCCAGGCGAGTGAACTGTCCAAAAAATGCCCTCGGACCCCAGAGGGTTAATATACAACTTTCCACAAATGACCCCCAAAAAAGTTGTGATTTGTCAATTCAGATTTGTGGATCAGACCGTCGTGGTGAAGAGAGAGCTGAGTAGGGGGGCAAAGCTCTCGATTTACCGATCAATCTACGTTCCGACCCTCACCTATGGTCATGAGATTTGGCTCATGACCGAAAGAACAAGATCACGAGTACAAGTGGCTGAAATGAGTTTCCTCTGCAGGGTGGCTGGGTGCTCCCTTAGAGATAGGGTGAGGAGCTCAGTCACTCGGGAGGAGCTCAGAGTCGAGCCGCTGCTCCTCCACGTCGAAAGGAGCCAGCTTAGGTGGCTCGGGGATCTTTTCTGGATCCCCCCTGGATGCCTCGCTGGAGAGGTGTTCTGGGCACGTCCAATTGGGAGGAGGTCCCAGGGAAGACCCAGGACACACTGGAGGGACTCTCAGCTGCCTTGGGAATGTCTCGTGGTTCCCCCAGAGGAGCTGGGGGAGGTGTATGCGGATAGGGAGGTATGAGCGGGTTTGCTTGAGCTGCTGCCCCCGCAACCCGACTCCAGATGAAGCGGAAGAAAATGGATGGGTGGATGGATTTGGCAGTATCCACAAATGGCTGTGTTTCCTGGGGGGGGGGGGGGGGGGGGTTAACTTGTGTAGAGCATGTGTGTACACAGAGTCTTTCATAGCCCCATCCTGCAGGCATCCCCCATCTCTCATCCTCACCCCCTCATGCAGGTGTGTCTAGAAGAGACTTATAAGTCACCTCCTTCTTACAGGCATTCAATTCAAGTTCAATTCAGTCTATATGTTAAAAGCCAAGTGGCCTCTGTGTACATGCATGCATGTGTGTAACTTCAATCATGGGGACACTGGGGAGAGCTGACATTTGCCATTTGGTATGTTTATGTATTTTGGGTCAAGGATGATGCCACGAAAGTGGAAAGTTTAAAGGACTAATATTTTTTGGAGAACGTACCCCTCGCTCTCACTGCCTCCGATGCGCTTACCGAGTCTGTGGGTTTGGTAAGCACCGCAGCAGGCCACTCACACCACCCCCCTGTCTGCTGTTCGGAGTTGCGGCAAACTCCAGCAACAGGTCCAAAGACTACACTTGCTGTTTTGATGTGGAGCGCTCCGGCAGCCCGCAAGGATAGACTACTTGCGGAAAAATCTGCAGTGCCGCAGGTTTTGGTAACCACAACCGCAGAGCTCCATAGCCACTGAGAGGTTTGTATCTTTTTAATGACTTGGATTCTCTGTGGGTCCCGCATCCGTACCCTGCAACCGTAACACTGGAGGCAGTGTGAACGAGAGGTAAGGGATATTAGGCCCCTGTCCCACTGGGGAGAGGATTAATTGCACATGAATTGAGTACACAAATTGCGGGCATTCGTTGTCGTCCGCAACAAAAATGGCTAAAAATGGCAAATGTCCCAGTATGAATTACGGCTATATTAATAATATATAGAGAATATATGATGAACAATCACAGTTATATAACGCATGTAGTGTTATCACGGCAGTATTAAGGGTGTATTATGAATGCATCTTGCATGTGTTGCGCGTGCACGACATCTGCATTGCGGTCATAAAAGAAGTGCACTCGGGCTGTTTGCATCACTATTCACACCAACATTACAGCCTCTGGAGCCTCTGAATACAGCCATTTGCTGGACTTGGACAAGTTGATCACAGAGTTAATATTCATTTTGTCATGCAAGGGTTAACTGTTCATGAGTTTGGGGAGTGGGAGGGGGGGTGTGAGACAGTGTTTTTTTTTTTCTTTTTTTTTTTGAGAGTGTCACAGAAAACAGACTTCAGCTTGAGTTGTGGATAAACAGCAACTCTTCCTTTTGTTGGTGTTAAATAAAAGTCCTGTATTGCAGCAGCTACATCTTTGTGGATTTACACAGCCAGACCGGCGCTGACTAGCAGGTATGTCGCTTTCTGCCACATATAGTACTTTGGGTTATGTGACGTATTTGTTATGCATTCACAGATTGTCTGCAAATCAGCTCCAAAGCAGATGTAATAAAAACGCTTTATTCGTGGCCAATTTGTATGCAGTCGCTACAACATATTTGAGTTTGTGATGTGGACATGATGGGCACGATATATATCTGTTTTACACACTGTCCCGGTCCGCTGCCAAGTCGCAAATCCCCGTCAGTTGCGGATATCAGCGGTTAACGGCAGATATACAGCACACAGAGTGAGTATGTATTGTGTATGAATTGAGTATGTATGGAGTATGTAAGGCGGATGTTATCCGCATTCAGATTTTTGAAGAGCTCAAAAATCCTGGCTGCGAACATGCGTGCCTCTGCGGATGATCACGGGCGTGTTCGGATGACGGCCGACTCATACAGGCATGTTACATGGATATTGCGGATGTTTGACGAATATGGGCCAATTTTGTGCGCAATCCATATGCAAATCCTGCTAAACGCCAGTGGGACAGGGCCCTTAGGTAACAACAGTGAACAATAGACATTGAAAGACATAGGAGGTGGAAGAGGATGTGAAGAATCCATACGAAGCAACTAAGAAATTGTTCACAGAGGCACGGAGTGGGAAGTTGAAGTGTACAAAAGAGGAGCTGGATACTCACGTTAAGCAGACGTACAGCAATCTGAAAAGGGCTGAGCTGCTGCCAGACATGAGAGGTCTCAAACGTCTTAATACCCATGGCATGAGCTTTCAGCTTGGACCAGTCAGAGAGAAGGAAGTGGATGCGTTTGTTAGGAAAGCAAGAGCCAAAAGTGCACCTGGAGGAGACTGTGTGTCCTACAAGGAGCTCTGTGTACAAGTACTGTGACAGGTAAGAGACTTGTGGGAAGACAAGGACCTTGTTGAAGATTGGTGCAGAGCTGAAGGTGTGTACCTACCAAAGAAACAGAATGCAGAGAATATAGGGCGGCTTCAACCTATCTCCATCATCAACATGGCATGCAAGATCTTCATGGGAATACGTGTGAAGAGGACTGTGGCATATCTGCAAAGGAACGGCAATGTGGATGAGAATGTGCTGAAAGCTGGGGTACCAGAGATCCCAGGATGCATTGAACATGCTTTCACCATTTGGAATACAATCCAGGAGGCCAAGAAAACCAAAGAAAGCCTGTGTGTGGTCTGGTTGGATCTGGTGAATGCCTACGGATCTGCACCTCGTGAACTGTTGATGAAAGCAATGGGTTTCTTTTACATCCCGTATGAGGTGCAAGACATCAGGAAAGATTACCATGGTAACTTCCAGTTGCAATTCTCGACTGAAGACTTCACAACTAAGTGGCACTGACTGGAGAGTGGGATTGCAGCTGGCTGCACTATATCTGTCACCTGGTTCATCCTGGTGTTTGAGGGAGATGCTACTGAGATCTGCAGACTGCTCTGAGGAAATAGCAAAGGTGAGATCACCAAAGAAAGCCTTCATGGATGATGTGACCCCAGAGATATGGTGCAACAGGCAGGACATCCTGATGTTAGTCTGGAACCATGGGGTGCGGGTCCAGTATCCCTCAAGGATGTCGTTATTGTCTCAGACAGAGAAAAAACCAGCAGAATCAGTCAGTCAGAAATAACTCCACCTAAGGTATGAGTTCACCAACAGTAAACGGACAGAGAACAGAGAGAATACTAAGGTGACTGCAAAGAAATCCTGCACCCTCTCAGCGCTTTCTGGAATAGTTCGGACACCACTGATGTATATATTCATAAGTTAGTAAGAGCAGCTTAAAATCCGACCTGACAGAGACAATGAAGAGACACCAAAATGGGTGTAATGTGGTCAAACTTTCTGCTTCTTGTCAAAATACTGGCAGCAGCATTTTGAGCAAATTTGGACTACGGTAAACCAGAAAACAGAACATTGCAGCAGTCCAAACTAGAAAAGACAAATGCATGAATCGGGGTCTCAGCATCAGCCATAGACAGGATGGGATGAATCTTCTCTATATTTTGCAAGTGGAAGACAGCAGTCCTTGTTATTTTTCTGATATATAGATCAAAAGACAATATGGGAAGTCATTCCAAGGTTCCTCACTTCGTCAGTGTGATGTATGATGCATGAGTCTAAGTTTAGCATCTGCTGGTCAAACTGGTGTTGATGTCTCACTTGACCAAGGACCATCATTTTGGTCTTCTCCAAATTCAAAGTAAGAAATTGCTCAACAGCCAGCATTTCACTGAAGCAAGGCAATCCTCTAAACTGGTCCATAACTCCAATGCAAAGGATGTTTGCAGATCCTTTCATGTTGCACATAGCTACATGTACCTCTACCTCTGCCAACTACATACGTGTTGTGACATGCTAAAAATACAAAATCCCATGCTCATCTTGAGCTTGATGGAAAGTGGGGGCTATCAGTCTTGCACGTGTCCCACACTTTGCTTCAATAAATGCCCCTTGCTTATTAGTACACTAAGGCAAACCTGCGCAAACACGGGGAGAACATGAGAACTCCACACAGAAAGAACCACGCTGGATTTGAACCAGGATCTTGTCACTGTGAAACTACAATGCACACCACTAACACACCATGGTGCCCCAAGAGTAAATCATACTTGATATTTATACATAAATAAAGTCATGAACTGTCACCGCATTTCTGATGTTCACCAATCCAGATGTGGATCACCTCCAAAATTTAATGGAGTCTTCCATGCCTAAATTCTTGTTTTGTTTTGGCTCTACTTGTGTTGCTACAGGCAGAGGGAGTAGAAGTAAGAAAATAAACTCTGTTCGCGTGCATCATGCACAAAGCATGCACCCACAAGCAAAACCACGTGGGGTCGATGGGCTGTGATTAGACATGCATGGGGTTAGTGACTTCTGCTTGGTTAGCTCCTGTGTTTTCCACCAAAGAAAAAAGGAGTCATGTTTCTTCCCACCACTGTCACTGCTACAGCAGAGAAGGAAATGATCCTTTTTGCTGTGGGTGTGTACATAAACATGTATCAAAAATGACGATAATATTCATGAAAACACATGGCATAAAAAATACTCATAAGTCACGTTATACTAGGCCTGTTAACAAAATTTAAAAAGTGGTATAAAGGTTGAAGACTGCACGTTTAACACACATTCAAAGGTAGACTCAGAGTGCAGCAGATTGGCTGTTAGGTCCACTTAATTAGGTCGTGTAACGTTTGATGCAGAGGCGCGCCAGTTGACTCCAGATGGATAAAAACACTGCCAATATGCTGGCATACATGTAATAAGTTAATGTAGCTGTCACGATTTAACCAACATACACTGAAAGCCCCATTTTCAGACAGTGGTTCAGGACAGTGCTGTGCGGCATTATATGTGACAGAATGATTAAGTCTGGCTTGGTTTTTCTTTCCACCACCGGGAGAACCCTTTTGTTTGAGATATACTTTATACTTTATTGATCTCACAGTGGAGAAATTATGTTTACACTCCAGTTACCTCAGACAGCAATTAGTCCACAATTATTACTTGTTTACCATAATAATGGCACACATCAGAATTAAAAACAGCACATACACATTTGACATTGTTTATGTGCACTAAGTTTCCCCGACGAAGGGGAAAGGAGTGACGTTAGCCGGCGCCCGAAAGGGGAGTGTTGATGGGGAATAGGGGGCGGGTGAGGGGAGGGAATGGAGCATGCTTCAGTCCTGTGAAAAGCAGTTTATTATCTTTGTGAGTTGAGATAAGAAACAGCCAATGTTCCCCAGGCCGAAAAAGAAATTCCTCTGGAGGAAAACAGTTGGACAATTTGACCTTCAGGCTTAATAAGCCTGTAATGTTATGGTTTGAGCAGTGAAAAACACTTTTTAACAGTTCCACTTGCACAACCAAATCCCAATTATGAATTAAGAATATTCCCAATTATGAATTAAGAATATTCATCGGCTTCTGAAATCTTCAACTTCAACTGCAAGGCATGCATCTGTCATCCAATTTGTGTCTGAGTTCAAGAGTCATCACAGTCTGAGAATGCACTGCCTTGCCAACCTCGTTAATCATGATGGACAAACGAGGGGCCGTGGTTCTTGATGCCACCGTCTTGCCAATTTTCTGGTAGAAAATAAGCCAAAAAGTACCAGCCCTGCTACCATAAGACCAAAAATGAATAAATCCTCAATGTCCTCAATGGAGAAAGGTGCCAAGCATGCCACATGCCAGGAACTCCAGGAATCGAGAACATAGCCCGCAGGATACGTTCCATCTGGGTAGGTGGAACACTTAAATATTGACCAGCATGAGTGCTTGCACGGTGTCGTGTGGCACCTCCACTCCACACAGATCCAAAACGAGTAATTTGAACATTATTTTTATTTTATTTTATTTCTTTGCGGATTGTTTTTTATTTCATCGCATGTAGACAGAATCGACTGATGCCTTTAATGAATGAGGTACCGTGACTTTCATCTCTTCTTGTGGCACAAAGAGAGGCCCGGTGGGGGTAAGAGGAGGCTCCGCTGACAGGAGATAGTAATGGATTCACCTGCAGCAGCTGTAGCAGACGGGGCACCGGCCCCGTATCAGCCCAGCCAATCCTGATCTGATGGACCCAAGTGCGCAAAGTACCGCTGTCAAAACCATCATTTGATGGACCCAAGTGTGAAAAGTGGTACTGTCAAAACCATGATCTGATGGACCCAAGTACGCAAAGAGCCACTGTCAAAACCATGATCTGATGGACCCACGTACACAAAGAGCCACTGTCAAAACCATGATCTGATGGAGGCAAGTGCGCAAAGTGCCGTTGTCACAGACATACATTTCTTCAGCCACGACAAGGAATTAAAGTATTTTCAGATGTCATTGTTTTATGGGGATATACTTTTTCGTCAGACTGTGATGTTGAAACAGACATGTAAGCCTTTATACTCAACAAAAATATAAACGCAACACTTTTGGTCTTGCTCCCATTTTGTATGAGATGAACTCAAAGATCTAAAACTTTTTCCACATACACAATATCACCATTTCCCTCAAATATTGTTCACAAACCAGTCGAAATCTGTGATAGTGAGCACTTCTCCTTTGCTGAGATAATCCATCCCACCTCACAGGTGTGCCATACCAAGATGCTGATTAGACACCATGATTAGTGCACATGTGTGCCTTAGACTGCCCACAATAAAAGGCCACTCTGAAAGGTGCAGTTTTATCACACAGCACAATGCCACAGATGTCACAAGATTTGAGGGAGCGTGCAATTGGCATGCTGACAGCAGGAATGTCAACCAGAGCTGTTGCTCGTGTATTGAATGTTCATGTCTCTACCATAAGCCGTCTCCAAAGGCATTTCAGAGAATTTGGCAGTACATCCAACCAGCCTCACAACCGCAGACCACGTGTAACCACACCAGCCCAGGACCTCCACATCCAGCATGTTCACCTCCAAGATCGTCTGAGACCAGCCACTCAGACAGCTGCTGGAACAATTGGTTTGCATAACCAAAGAATTTCTGCACAAACTGTCAGAAACCGTCTCAGGGAAGCTCATCTGCATGCTCGTCGTCCTCATCGGGGTCTCGACCTGACTCCAGTTCATCGTCGTAACCGACTTGAGTGGGCAAATGCTCACATTCGCTGGCGTTTGGCACGTTGGAGAGGTGTTCTCTTCACGGATGATGCGAAGGAGATGTGTTGCACTGCATGAGGCAAATGGTGGTCACACCAGATACTGACTGGTATCCCCCCCCCAATAAAACAAAACTGCACCTTTCAGAGTGGCCTTTTATTGTGGGCAGTCTAAGGCACACATGTGCACTAATCATGGTGTCTAATCAGCATCTTGATATGGCACACCTGTGAGGTGGGATGGATTATCTCAGCAAAGGAGAAGTGCTCACTATCACAGATTTCGACTGGTTTGTGAACAATATTTGAGGGAAATGGTGATATTGTGTATGTGGAAAAAGTTTTAGATCTTTGAGTTCATCTCATACAAAATGGGAGCAAAACCAAAAGTGTTGCGTTTATATTTTTGTTGAGTATATTTACTCCATGTGGGAATGGTTTAATATTTGAAACAGTCCATTCACATGAGGTCTCAGCTTTCAGCCAATCAGTGGACAGCATTAGACGTATTTCAACTTATAGGTAAATTACAAGAAACGCATGTCAACAATCACACAGCATACCTACAACTCATGTCCCACATGTGCGGGACGTATGACTCATACATTGGCATACGTTGAAAATTTTCAGCATGCCTAATATTTTTGGAGGTGCTCAGCATATTAGGATGTATATCAGTATGAGGTATGTTAGAAAAGTAACGTACCTTTGGCTGGGAAAAAAAACTGGCTTACCTGGAGCGTTGGATACCTAATCACCCTCGAAGTAGTCTCCTTGGGACTCCACACACTTCTCCCAGCGGTTTCACCACTGTTGGAAGCATTCCAAGAAAGCCTCTTTTGGAATGGAGTGCAGCTCCGCCGTCATTGCAGCCATAATGTCCTCTCTTCTCTCAAATCATGTTCCTTTTAATGATCTTTTAAGTTTTGGGTCACAAGGGGCCATGTCAGGAGAATAAGGCGCCTGTTGAACCACTGCAGTCTGGTTTTTCGTCAAATAAGTCTGAATTAAGTGAGAGGAATGAGCTGGAGCATTGTCATGATGGATGCGCCAATTTCCTGTGGCCCACAACTCCCGTCTCCTGCGCCGCACACCATCATGTAGACGACGGAGGACATCCCTGTAATACTCCTTCGTTATTGTTTGACCCTGTGGTGCATACTTGTGGTGTACCACACCACGGGAGTAAAAAAAATCAGTCAGCATTACCTTAATATTGCGGCGCGCTTGGCGCACCTTCTTCGGTCGTGGCGACGTGGAATGCTTCCATTGTGATGACTGGAATTTGGTTTCCGGGTCGTACCTGTACACCCAGGACTCATCACCGGTGATTATGGTGTCCATAAAGCTGGGATCAGTTTGTTTGGAGTCCAGCATGTCCTGTGAGACTTCAACACGACGTTGCTTTTGCTCCGCCGTCAGCAACTTTGGCACAAATTTCGCCGCCACTTGTTTCATGCCAAAATCTTCTGTCACGATGGAATGTGCCGAAAAAGTACTAATGTCCACCTCTTCCACAATTTCTCGGACAGTCACACGACGGTCCCGCATAACCACAGCGTTCACTTTGGAAATGATCTTGTCATTTTGGCATGTTGAAGGCCGACCAGAGCGCGGCGCGCTCTCCACCGTTACGCAGCCGTCTTTAAACCGGTTGTATCACTCCTTAATCCGTATGATGCTCATAGCTTCATCTCCGAAAGCCGTCTGTATTTTCCGAATCGTTTCCACCTGGCTGTCGCCAAGTTTCTGGCAGAATTTGATGCAACAGCGCTGCTCCAAGCATTCAGCCATTTTCCTCGCAATAAAAATCCAACGAGGGGGGTGGAGCACTCCTCTCACAAGGCGTGCTCACAGGCGAATGATGCAACTGACAGGCGTGAAAAAACTCATGCATGCGCACGAAGGTTCAAGCTTGGCTGATGCAATCACATGATTCAAATCCATAAGGTTATTGAAAAAAAAAAGGTACGATACTTTTCTAACAGACCTCGTATATCACAAAAAACTTACCCATAACTTATTAGACATGGATCAGAATTTTTTAATACAGTCAGCATACGCTGGCTAAATTGTCAAGGTGTGACAGGATCTGTTGTGGTGGTGTGGGTTTGTGATATGCCATGGTGTTCCACAGCTGTCAGCTGTGCCATCGTGGACATGACAGCCATCCAGCTGTGCGCACTTTGCTGACTGCAACCACACTGCACTGCAGCCACCATCCGCAACCACAGTCACACCTCGACTATAGGCTCGTGGTGTGTGTGTGTGGGGGGGGGGAACCACACACTCACATGCCATCTGTGTTGGGGGAGGGCAGTGCACTGCACAGTCCCATGTCATTTGTGTTGTGGGGGAACACACTCACATGCCATTTGTGTTGCTAGGTAACACACTCTTGGGGCATGTACAAAATGTGGGACCACTCACACAGCCAGCTAGAATGTGGTCACCTGCTCTTTATTTTCATGCTGGCAGAAAGGCCCCACCTTTTCTAAGTGCCTTTTCTAAGTGCCCCGCGAGTGGTGTTGGATGTTTTAGGGTGGCACCAGGACTCTGGCTGACTCCGGCCGAGATTGGGTCGAATGGGCACTCGCACAGCATTCGCTGACATATGGCTGCTTGTTTGATGGCTACCTTGATCTCGCCATTCGGCCATTGTTCGAAATGGCCGATGAATTCATGCAGCTCCTCGGCCACGGCAAGATATGTTTGACGTGCGTATGTCACGCCGTGCAAATACTGTGAACATGATCAGATGGAAGTGCGACCTCATCTTGCTCACTATTCGAATGGGATTCAGGTGCAAGTGGAACACAAATATGGAGTGCATGTGCGTGCCTGAATGGATGTGGCGACTGCTGTAGGAGGCGTTTGAGTGTGGCTCTAATTTTCCATGAGTGCCATTCAAACCCTGCTTCGTGTGCCATTCTATCTCAATCCTGTTATGTGTGGAGGGGCCATAAGAAAGGTTAGAGCTAACTGTACTTTGTCAGGAGGCTCAGATCTTTCAATGTCTGCAGAAATATGTTACACGTTTTATCACTCAGTGGTCTCCAGCACCATCTTCTGTGCTGTAGTATGCTGAGCCAGCAGGGTGAAAGAAGCTGACATGAACAAAGTCAAAAAGCTCATCAGTTGAATTGAGGGAGTGCCAAGATGGTGCCGTTGTGTCTGGCTGCTCGTTTGCTGCTCTCCAGCATGTTTGTTATTTTATTGTTTTTAACTTATGCTGTGATCATACACTGTGGGTGTATGATCGCCAAATGCTGCTGGATCTCCAGCCCCCGGTCCAGGATGCGGTCTGGTTAACGGCGGGTGGACAGAAAGTTCTGCCCCCATTTTTATCATATGTTCCGGCTTTTCTGTGCCGGGCTCCTGCACTGCCTTTCAGCTGAAAGCGTCGTCGTCGCCGCAGGAGATGAAGTAGCCGACTGTTGAAGCTGAAGCTCTGTTTGGCATGCTGTTTGCATCTGGAAGAGCTGTGCACAGAATTCTGGCAGGATTTGTCCTGCCCTGGTGTCTTGTGAATCCAGTCAAAGCCTAGTCGGCTTGAGGACATGGTCAGCCCGGCCGTCCACATCTTCGCCAGATTGATGTGCGCCAGTGGCACTCCTGGAACCTGGGCTTGCTTCGCCGGGTTCCGACCAGTCAGACTGTTTCCCCACTGAGGTCCTTAGCCTGGGTCTCATTAACAACAGATCACCGTCCTCGAAATCTTTATTGATTAATGATCTACTGGATCATCATTTAAATATGATTGGGTTATTTGAAACTTGGCTCAAACCCACAGCTGTCGTTCCTTTGAATAAGGCCTGCCCACCAGCATATACATTTAGTCATGTGTCTTGTGGTGTGAAGCAAGATGGGGGGGGGGGTGTTGCTTTTATTTATGAATCTAGGTTTTCTTCATTAGGTGTTGGGGGTCATAAAACTGGAGCTCAGCTATATTATTTTGTCACGGTTCATAGGCCTCCTGGCCTATAAACAATTCTGATTTCTTAGATGAATTTGGTGTGTTCATCTCTAGTTTTTCAACTAGTGCAGATAACATTCTGATTATTGGTGACTTTAACATTCCTATAAATAAGCCCTCTGATCCCCTTAACAAATCATATATACAAATTGTGGATGCATTGGGATTCCAGCAATGCATTCAGGACCTGACGCACATTAGTGGAAATACCCTGGATTTGGTTCTTGCACGTGGGTTTGCCGTCACGAATATCAACATCTTTCCTCTTGCATCTATAGTCTCAGACCATTCACTTATCAGGTTTACTTTTAGGCTGCCACGTTTACTTGTCTACTACTGTGGCATCATATTAAACCCTCAACTATGACTGAACTAGAGGCAAGACTACCTGATATTTTAACTTCAAGTTTGGAGAATGCTAAATCAGTAGACAGCCTTGCAGATAGTCTAAATTTAGCCATTAAAACTACACTTGATAAGATTGCGCCTCCTCTTTTAAGGCCATGCCTTCCCAAGGCTCAGTCACCTTGGTTCAGTGGTTACTTGCGTGACCTCAGACAGAAGGCTGGAGGTTTGGAACGGAAATGGCATTGTTCCAAATTACAGGTGTTCCGCCTTGTGTGGCGGGATGCTATTTTAGATTATAAGCATGCACTACTGGCCACAAAGCGGGCCTATTACTCTGATTTGATCAGTAAAAACAAACATAACGCAAAGTTCTTGTTTGACACAGTATCATTTCTCATTCACGGGCAGCCACCTGTTAGTTGTTCTCCCTTTTCAGCACAGGACTTCGATTATTTCAAGAAGAAAATATTAAGAAAATAGAAGATATTAGGCTGAGCATAATGAAACTCGTGTTTCATTATGACAAGATATTTAATGTTCAAACTGATCAACTTTATTGTTTTTGTGCAGATATTTGCTCATTTTGAAATGGATGCCTGCAACACGTTTCAAAAAAGCTGCTGTATGACACACGAACTCAGGCTGAGCGCTAGCTGGTCAACTTGATGCAGATGTCTCGCTGGACCAAGAACCATCATTTCAGTCTTATCAGAGTTTAAAAGTAGGAAGCTACTAGACATCCAGCTTCTCATTGATAGAAGACAGCATGTACAACTGAGTATCATCAGTATAACGATGAAAGGAAATCCCTAAATGCTGCAGTATACGCCCAAGGGATACTACATACAGGGAGAAAAGCAAGGGGCCTAAAATGGATCCCTGTGGAACCCTGAATCTCATGTTACTAAGGTTAGAGGTAGTGTTATTATAAAAAACATATTGACAACAACTGGACAGGTATGATGTCAACCAAGCAAGGGCACTTCCAGTAATCCCAAAAAGATTCTCCAGTCTATCGAGAAAAATATTATGATCCACGGTATCAAACGCAGCACTAAGATCTAACGGCACCAAAACCGTAGTGGTGTCCAATGCTCGCAGAAGATCATTCACTACTTTAGTTAGAGCTGTTTCAGTGGAATGCTACAACCCCAATTCCAATGAAATTGGGACGTTGTGTAAAATGTAAATAAAAACAGAATAGAATGATTTTCAA
The DNA here is from genome assembly GCF_902500255.1 of Thalassophryne amazonica. Taxonomy (NCBI): domain Eukaryota; kingdom Metazoa; phylum Chordata; class Actinopteri; order Batrachoidiformes; family Batrachoididae; genus Thalassophryne; species Thalassophryne amazonica. The sequence continues at coordinate 116,090,495 of NC_047113.1, read as the reverse complement.
ATCCTCTTCAACCTATATTCAATTGAATACACCACAAAGACAAGATATTTAATGTTCAGATTGATAAACTTTATTGTTTCTGTGCAAATATTTGCTCATTTTGAAATGGATGAATGCAACACGTTTCAAAAAAGCTGGGACAGTGGAATGTTTACCACTGTGTTACATCACCTTTCCTTCTAACAACACTCAATAAACATCCATTTCAAAATGAGCAAATATTTGCACAAAAACAATGAAGTTTATCAGTATGAACATTAAATATCTTGTCTTTGTGCTGTATTCAATTGAATATAAGTTGAAGAGGATTTGAAAATCATTGTGTTCTGTTTTTATTTCCATTTTGCACAACGTCCCAACTTCATTGGAATTGGGGTTGTATTTCACCCCACAAAAGTAATCTTTGTGCCTGAAACTGAAACACATCCAATGCAGGTTAGGTGAATAGGAAACTGTAAATTGTCTGTGTGTGTGTGTGTGTGTGTGTGTGTGTGTGTGTGTGTGTGTGTGTGTGTGTGTGTGTGTGTGTGTGTGTGTGTGTGTGTGTGTGTGTGTGAACGAGTTTGTGGGCGTACCCCTCCTCATGCCCTATGACTGCTGGGATAGCCTCCAGCTAACCACCACCCTTAACTGGAGTAAGTGGGTATATAGGATGGATGGATGGTTGTGCCAGTACCGGTATTTTTGTGGAATGTTTCAGCAGTGTGGATAAAGGCGATGTGACTGGTTCTGTTCTACTCGTGTTTCTGTCTGTGAGAGCAAACTCCCAATGAGACATTTTGTCACTTCCCCAAAGTAGAACATGGTGTCTGTAAAAAAAACCCAAAAAAAAAACACATGACCTCAGAGAGTGTTACTTTAAAGAAATAAGACAGGACAGGAGTAAAGCATTTTTTTTCTTGACAGGCTAATACTTAACCAGAGAGCCTCACTTTATTCTGCACTGCCACTGTGTGAGCAGGGAGAGACATGTCAGGCCCAACTGTCAAATGACACATGTATGGAGATGTAATGGAGCTAACAGTGGCAGAAACCAGCCTGTGTTGTGTGCGATTGCTATTGTGAAGTGATGGCTGATGTTCATTACCGTGCTGACAGTGGTGCAGAGGAATTTTACAGCTTTGTGTCTCTGACTAATGCAGCTCTAATGTGTGATGTAACATATTATCAAAGCGATAAAACTCTAACCAGACAATTAAAGAGCATGAATAACAACATTCATGTCCAATTTCTGTTCAATAATGATGCTGAAAAAAAAAAGCCTGAGTGACTGTAGCTATGATTGGAGAAATTGTGCATAGTGCAAATTTTGCATTTTGTATCACCAGTTATCCAGCTTCCTGATTAAGTGATATAGAGGAGGTTTTTCTTAAAAAGAAGACCTGAAAGTTCAGCGACAAATTGCCAGAAGGTACATCTGAGATGGAAGCCTGGATTTGATCTGTTTTGGTGAACAAAAATTCTTCTCCGCTCTACTTCACTATGAAGTGAAGAGTGGTGATGCAAAAGACAAAATTTATACTGTACACAGTTTCTCCAGTCACAGCCAAAGAAGCCTATAACTTCTTCTGGATTGTCTGGGTGTCTTGGTGTCTCTCCTCACTCTTCTTCAGTTTTTGAGAACTGGCTGCTGCACACAGATTTACTATAGAGTGTCATACTCTTTGCATTTATTCATAACTGATGTAAATAAAGTCCAAGACATATTCAGTGGCAGCTTCACCATCAGAGAGCCTCGTCCACAACGACAACACAAGACCCTAAGCTGTCACTGATGTTAAAGGGGGCAACACATGGCATGAAGAACAGGGGGATGTAAACTTTTCTCCAGACAGTGTATAATATCATTAAACAGTGTATAACATCAATATCTGGAGGAATTTCAGTGCATAAATGGCAAGGATGCAAGTTTAAACTGCATACCTGTGATCTTCAGTCCCTCAGATTGCTCTGCATTAAGGATCACCATGCATCAATAGCTGATATTGCCACATGGGCAAGAGAATACTTTGGGAAACCATTGTCAAGCAGATCTTTTTTGGAAGAAATGAATGCTGTGTGATCTAGACCAAGGATAACAAGGACCATGCAGACTGTTATCAGCAACATGTCCAAAAGCCAGGCTTGTATCAGTGCCATTGGTAAAGTTAATTTACACTTCTGTGAGGGCAGCATTAAAGTGGAAAAGTAAACTGAGATAAAAGCAACATACGCTGCCTTCAAGATGACATCTTTTCCAATTGCATGCATTTTCCAACAAGATAATGCAAAATCTCATTCTGCATACATTACAAAGACATAACAGAGGAAGAAGATCATACAGATACTGTCCTCACCTTTTCCCAAAGGAGTACGTGTGAAGAATTTTGATATGAAAAAACAAACAAACAAACAAACAAACCATGAGCAAATAATAATAATAACAATACTACTACTACTACCAATAATAATATTAATTATTATTATTACTATTGTGAATATATATGTGTGTGTGTGTGTGTGTGTGTGTGTGTGTGTGTGTGTGTGTGTGTGTGTGTGTGTGTGTGTGTGTGTGTGTGTGTGTGTGTGTGTGTGTGTCACAGACATGAACGAGCAAAGCTCATCAGCATCTCACTATGTCATTTAGGTATTTCAGACGTTACTTTGAGTAAATGCTTCAGGGGAGCATTAGCATGGCAAAAACCTTTCAGCTTCGGGGCCCCCTGCCAGACCCCCTGCCTTTTTATTTGCCTCTCACATGCCTTGAAAAGCTCCTCACCATCTAACCATGTTCTTTAGGTCCTTCAGACTTTTTTCAGTAAAATGGTTCTTGGGAGCATGAGCATGACTAAAACCTTTCAGCTTCTGGGGAGCTCCACCCCCCAAGACCCCCCATTTTTTTTAAGCATTTTCCTCTTTTTGCCTTTCAGCTTCTGTAGGGGCTCTGCCCCCAACCCCCCACCTTTTTAAGCTTTTTTTTTTTTTTTTTTTTTTTTGCTTTTCAGCTGACCCCCTCATTACAGCCCTCTTAACCTCCTGCCACGTTAAGCATTTTTTAATGTAGATGTAAATTAATATTCAACATTTTCAGCTAGTTGACAGTAGAGCTGTACAATATGGCCAAATTATCATATCTCAATATTGTCATATCAGTATGATATATGATATGACTATGATTTGACACAAAGTGCAGCAACACCAAAAATTAAACCTTCTTAAACAAAACAGTAATAATATCACTCATTTTGCACTCATCATACTTGTTGGGATACTGTGCCCTCCAAAAGTATTGGAACACTTGGAATTTCACACATTTTAATTTGTTTATTTTAAATACAAGAAATACAAAAAAGAAAGAAAGAAAGAATAAAAATTTCTAAAATTATCTTCCTCAAACTCAAACTGAAAGCAAATCTCTAAAACTTGATAAAACCTGTAAATAATATGAGCGAAGCTTTGCGCAGCGGCACAAAGCTCGCTGATGGTACAGGGTGTCCTAAACAGGAAGTGCCAAAGTTCAAATCCACATTCCAACAGGAAATGTTCAAATGTTAAACACTTCCTGTATTGACAGACGAGATCCCATGGAATCTCACGGGAACTCAGTGGCAAGCTCACACTCAAACAGGAAGTGCCGAACTCTCAGTCACAGTGAAACAGGAAATGTCCAATGTTGAACATTTCCTGGTATGGGTGGAGCTAGAGTGGAGACCGGGGTTTCACTGGACTCCCCTGAAATCTGATTGGACACAGATGATTGACATGTCACAGCACCACACGTTTGGTTGAAAGAGTTGCATTTTGAAATCAGTGAGTTACATTGACTGCTATGTTTCTCCTGTCCAGTAGTTGGTGCTGTGTACCACAAAAAGTTTTAATCCACCTTAGTAGAAGAAGAAAAATGTTTGCTTCAGATTTGAACTGAACACGTCATTTGAACTTATATTGGTGAGTAAACGACCATATTTTATGCCAGAAATGAGGTCCAGGTTGTTAAAAGCAGCATTTCTCCTTTAATTCAGGGGGTCTTATATATACACATGTTTAAGCCAACAGACAGCAGCTGGTTCACTCTGTTGGCTTATTAGTGCAGCAAATAACTTGAACAATCCTTCAAATGGCGATACAAGCATCAAATTCTGCACAAATGTAGCCGGAGCAAAATTAATGGAGCAACTTTAACTTTTGACCCCTGTACAAACTGAAACTTTGTCACCATTCTTGCTGCTTTTACCACATAACACCATAACATTCAGTCACAGATTGTCCAAACTATACCTTTTTGGAATCTTTATGATCAGGCAAATAATGTGGTGTAGTTTTCTGTATGATTGGAGCATCTTTTAATTTTGACCCCTGTGCAATTCTTCAATTGACCCCTACCTGGCTGCCTCTTGAAAATTCAAGTGAACAATCAGTTTTATTAAGAGTTCATGTTTGTGGATTATTTGTGCCAGATTTGATGCTTGTATCACCATTTGCAGGATTCCACTCTAAATATTCTCTTTTCTGCTGCACTATATATGTGAGATGTAAGATGCTGCTCCTCAGTGTTTCTCATTTGCCCTCAAAAGTATTGGAACACTTGATATTTCACACATTTTAATTTGTTTAGTTTAGTTTAGTTTTTTCTAAAATCTTGATATAAATTAATTAAAATCTAAAATCCAGCTTCCTGATGAAGTGGTGTAGAGGAGGATTTTCTTAAAAAGAAGACCTGAAAGTTCAGCTACAATTTGGCAGAAAGTACATTTGAGATGAAAGACTAGATTTGATGTTTTGGTGAAATAAACTTTTGTATTTCTTCATAATTGATGTAAAAAAGTCCAAGACATATTCCGTGACTTGGAAATGTTCATGTTTCCACCCCCTGACTTAAAGAAAACTGGCACTAAATCTGATTATTATTTACAGGTTTTATCAAGTTTTAGAGATTTGCTTTCAGTTTGAGTTTGAGGAAGATAATTTTAGAAATTTTTATTCTTTATTTTTCTGTATTTCTTGTATTTAAAATGGCATAAACAGATTAAAATGTGTGAAATTCCAAGTGTTCCAATACTTTTGGAGGACACAGTATCCTAACCTTATGATGAGTGCAAAATGAGTGTGGTATTATTACTGTTTGGTTTAAGAAGGTTTAATTTTCACTGTTGCTGCACTTTGTGTCAAATCATAGTCATATCGTATATCATATTGATATGAAAATTCAGTAAGGTATATCTTCTATTATACATTCCACATCTAAGGTGGAACTCTACTAGTGTTTACTAAGGTACACCTAAATATCTTTTAAAAAAAAAGAGAGAGAGAGTAGAGTCACTTAGGTGCCTGGTCTTGAGAACCAGGGATGGTAGGTTGAAAAGCTTTTTGTGTCCCATGGGAGCTCTCCCTACCCACCTAAGCAGCTCAAGAATATGGACAGAATGTATATAAGTGACATTTACATGACAATTGATATGACAATACTGAGATATGATAATTTGGCCATATTGTACAGCCCTACTGTCAACTAGCCAAAAACATTGAATATTAATTTACATCTACATTAAAAAAAAATGCTTAAAGTGGCAGGGGGTTAAGAGCTGTAATGAGGGGAGTCGGCTAAAAAGCAAAAAAAGAAAATGCTTCAAAAGGTGGGAGGCAGAGCCCCCAGAAGCTGAAAGGTTTTTGCCATGCTAATGCTCCCCTGAAGCATTTACTCAAAATAAAGTCTGAAGGACTTAAATTACATGGTTTAAAAAGGGTTTTAAAAAGTAACAGTTTGCATCATGTGTCATGATTAGTTCATGTTACAGGGTAACATATGTCACATGTCATAGAATCAAATGAACATTGGCCTTATTTGACCTTTACTTTGGAGACCAAGCATTCAACACTGTCAAAACTATTCCATTCATTAATCCTATTAGCTCAACAAATAATTGACATCACTTTTTACCAAAATTGGTGCCACTTTATCTTTTGACCCCTGTACAAACTGAAACTGACCTTTGTCACCATTCTTGCCATTTTTACCCCAAAACTCCATAACATTCAGTCACAGATTGTCCAAACTTTACCTTTTTAGAATCGTTATGATCAGACAAGTAATGTGGTGTAGTTTTCAATTTGATTGGAGCATTTTTAAATTCAATTCACCCCTTAAATTCAATTGACCCTACTTGGCTGCCTATTGAAAATTCACGTGGACAGTCATTTTTTTTTTTAAAGTGTAGTTTATAAGGTGTATTTGTGCTGAATTTGATGCTTGTATCACCATTTGAAGGACTGTTTCAGTTATCTGCTACACTAATAAGCCAACAGAGTATGAACCAGCTGCTGTCTGTTAGCTTAAACGTGTATATAAGGCAACCCGAATTAAAGGAGAAATGCTGCTTTTAACAACCTGGACCTCATTTCTGGCATAAAATATGGTCGTTTACTCACCAATATAAGTTTGGCGTGATTACGTCCTTCCGTACTCTCAGTACCGGCTTCCCCCAGGGCTGTGTGCTGAGCCCACTTCTCTACTCGCTCTACACATCTGACTGCACCCCGACCCACTCGGAGAACATCATCGTTAAATTTGCTGATGACACAACAGTGGTGGGGCTGATAACAGGGGGAAATGAAGCGGCCTACAGAGATGAGGTCCAAAAACTGGTCGAGTGGAGTGCAGCCAACAACTTGGCACTAAACATCACAAAGACTAAGGAGCTCATCCTGGACTTCCGTCGAAAGAAAGCTGCCCCTGCCCCCCTGTACATCAATGGCGAATGCGTGGAGCGAGTGGAGTCCTTCAAGTTCCTAGGGGTTCACATCTCTGCTGACCTCTCCTGGTCAGTCAACACCGCAGCACTGGTCAAGAAGGCCCAGCAGCGACTACACTTCTTGAGGGTGCTTAGGAGAGAGCAATTAAGCACACCCCCGCTGGTGACCTTCTATTGTTCCATTATAGAGAGCCTGCTGACCTATGCAGTGTCAGTGTGGCACTCCAGCTGCACTGAAGCTGACAGGAAGAGACTGCAGAGGGTAGCAAACACTGCCCAAAAAATCATTGGCTGTCTTCTGCACCCCATTTCCACCATCTACACCTCCCGTTGTCTTAGTAGGGCCAAGAACATTCTCAAGGACAATACACACCCCAGCTTTCCCCTCTTCAACCTGTTGCCCTCTGGCAGGCACTACAGGTCCATACAGGCCAGGACAAATAGACTCAGAGACAGTTTCTTCCCCAAAACCATCACCATGTTGAACAATAATCTGCACTAAAAACGGACTATATGAGGTACTGAGTCGCACCATATCTATCTCATTTGTAGCACAGGACTAATAAGTGAGATAGAGTATCTTGTCAATAGTTTTACATCCTCATTGAAGACAACTTTGGATGCTGTAGCTCCTCTAAAAAAGAGAGCTTTAAATCAGAAGTGCCTGACTCCGTGGTATAACTCACAAACTCGCAGCTTAAAGCAGATAACCCGTAAGTTGGAAAGAAAATGGCGTCTCACTAATTTAGAAGATCTTCACGTAGCCTGGAAAAAGAGTCTGTTGCTCTATAAAAAAAGCCCTCCGTAAAGCTAGGACATCTTACTACTCATCACTAATTGAAGAAAATAAGAACAACCCCAGGTTTCTTTTCAGCACTGTAGCCAGGCTGACAAAGAGTCAGAGCTCTATTGAGCCGAGTATTCCTTTAACTTTAACTAGTAATGACTTCATGGCTTTCTTTGCTAATAAAATTTTAACTATTAGAGAAAAAATTACTCATAACCATCCCAAAGACGTATCGTTATCTTTGGCTGCTTTCAGTGATGCCGGTATTTGGTTAGACTCTTTCTCTCCGATTGTTCTGTCTGAGTTATTTTCATTAGTTACTTCATCCAAACCATCAACATGTCTATTAGACCCCATTCCTACCAGGCTGCTCAAGGAAGCCCTACCATTATTTAATGCTTCGATCTTAAATATGATCAATCTATCTTTATTAGTTGGCTATGTACCACAGGCTTTTAAGGTGGCAGTAATTAAACCATTACTTAAAAAGCCATCACTTGACCCAGCTATCTTAGCTAATTATAGGCCAATCTCCAACCTTCCTTTTCTCTCAAAAATTCTTGAAAAGGGTAGTTGTAAAACAGCTAACTGATCATCTGCAAAGGAATGGTCTATTTGAAGAGTTTCAGTCAGGTTTTAGAATTCATCATAGTACAGAAACAGCATTAGTGAAGGTTACAAATGATCTTCTTATGGCCTCAGACAGTGGACTCATCTCTGTGCTTGTTCTGTTAGACCTCAGTGCTGCTTTTGATACTGTTGACCATAAAATTTTATTACAGAGATTAGAGCATGCCATAGGTATTAAAGGCACTGCACTGCGGTGGTTTGAATCATATTTATCTAATAGATTACAATTTGTTCATGTAAATGGGGAATCTTCTTCACAGACTAAGGTTAATTATGGAGTTCCACAAGGTTCTGTGCTAGGACCAATTTTATTCACTTTATACATGCTTCCTATAGGCAGTATTATTAGATGGCATTGCTTAAAGTTTCATTGTTATGCAGATGATACCCAGCTTTATCTAGCCATGAAGCCAGAGGACACACACCAATTAGCTAAACTGCAGGATTGTCTTACAGACATAAAGACATGGATGACCTCTAATTTCCTGCTTTTAAACTCAGATAAAACTGAAGTTATTGTACTTGGCCCCACAAATCTTAGAAACATGGTGTTTAACCAGATCTTTACTCTGGATGGCATTACCCTGACCTCTAGTAATACTGTGAGAAATCTTGGAGTCATTTTTGATCAGGATATGTCATTCAAAGCGCATATTAATCAAATATGTAGGACTGCTTTTTTGCATTTATGCAATATCTCTAAAATTAGAAAGGTCTTGTCTCAGAGTGATGCTGAAAAACTAATTCATGCATTTATTTCCTCTAGGCTGGACTATTGTAATTCATTATTATCAGGTTGTCCTAAAAGTTCCCTGAAAAGCCTTCAGTTAATTCAAAATGCTGCAGCTAGAGTACTGACAGGGACTAGAAGGAGAGAGCATATCTCACCCATATTGGCCTCTCTTCATTGGCTTCCTGTTAATTCTAGAATAGAATTTAAAATTCTTCTTCTTACTTATAAGGTTTTGAATAATCAGGTCCCATCTTATCTTAGGGACCTCATAGTACCATATCACCCCAATAGAGCGCTTCGCTCTCAGACTGCAGGCTTACTTGTAGTTCCTAGGGTTTGTAAGAGTAGAATGGGAGGCAGAGCCTTCAGCTTTCAGGCTCCTCTCCTGTGGAACCAGCTCCCAATTCAGATCAGGGAGACAGACACCCTCTCTACTTTTAAGATTAGGCTTAAAACTTTCCTTTTTGCTAAAGCTTATAGTTAGGGCTGGATCAGGTGACCCTGAACCATCCCTTAGTTATGCTGCTATAGACTTAGACTGCTGGGGGGTTCCCATGATGCACTGAGTGTTTCTTTCTCTTTTTGCTCTGTATGCACCACTCTGCATTTAATCATTAGTGATTGATCTCTGCTCCCATCCACAGCATGTCTTTTTCCTGGTTCTCTCCCTCATCCCCAACCAGTTCCAGCAGAAGACTGCCCCTCCCTGAGCCTGGTTCTGCTGGAGGTTTCTTCCTGTTAAAAGGGAGTTTTTCCTTCCCACTGTAGCCAAGTGCTTGCTCACAGGGGGTCGTTTTGACCGTTGGGGTTTTACATAATTATTGTATGGCCTTGCCTTACAATATAAAGCGCCATGGGGCAACTGTTTGTTGTAATTTGGCGCTATATAAATAAAATTGATTGATTGATTGATTGATTGATAATCTTGTTGTACTATGCAGACTGTGTTTGCTGTGTATAATGACAATAAAGGCTTTCTATTTCTATTTCTATTAGAAGTCCATAGTTCAAATGACGTGTTCAGTTCAAATCTGAAGCAAACATTTTTCTTCTTCTACAAAGGTGGATTAGAACTTTTAGTGGTACACAGCACCAACTACTGGACATGAGGAACCTAGCAGTTAATGTGACTCACTAATTTGAAAATGCAGCTCTTTCAACCAGACGTGTGGTGCTGTGACATGTCAATCATCTGTGCCCAATCAGATTTCAGGGGAGTCCAGTGAAACCCTGGCCTCTGCTCTAACTCCACCCATGCCAGGAAGTGTTCAACATTTGACATTTCCTGTTTCACAGTGACTGAAATTTTGCCACTTCCTGTTTCAGTGTGAGCTTGCCACTGAGTTCCTGCAAGATTCCATGGGATCTCGTCTGTCAATCCAGGAAGTGTTTGGCATTTGAACATTTCATGTTTTACTGTGGATTCAAAATCCTGTTTAGGACTTCCTATAGCATGAGCGAGATTTGCGCCACTGTGCAATGCTTTGCTCATATTATTATTATTATTATTATTATTATTATTATTATTATTATTATTATTATTATTATTATTATTATTATTAAAGATTAAACTGCAATAATATCAGTACATTAAAATGAATAACAAGCCAATACTCAGCTGAGGTCCCCTGCCTTTTATATTGATATGTACAATAGATATGCTGTGTGCTTGCAGATGTAAATATGGAATTGTGAGCATTGAAAACATGAGTTTGTGTAGAATGATATGGCAGACAGAGACGATTTGAGAGAATCTGAGTACAAATCACTGCTGAAATTGAAATGCATGTGCACTTTTTAAGTGTATTACATGTGCATAACAGTGAAAGTAATGATCAGCACCAGTTTCACAACATAAACACCCATTTTACAGCATCAGCACTATTATCAAAGGATCAGCACCAGCTTCACAATATAAGCACCAGTTTTACAGCATTCGCACCAGTTTCACAGCATCAGCACCAGTTTCACAACATTTGCACAAGATACAAAACGTCTGCACTAAACACAAAACATCAGCAACAGATACAAAACATCTCCACCAGTTTCACACCATTTGCACCACATCCAAAACATCTGCACTAGATACAAAAATCAGCATAGATACAAAACAGCTACACCAGATTCAAAACATCATCACTAGACACAAACCATCAGCACCAGATACAAAGCATCTGCACCAGATACAAAACATCTGCAACAGATACAAAAAATCAGCACCAGATAAAAAGCTTAACCATATGCAAAGTGGACATAGAGAGGACTTGTGACCTTGCCAGAAAGATTTGTCGGCATCGATTAATAGTCTCTGGTCCTCTCCCCTCCCGGGGTAATGATGAGGCATTTAGTAGGCTGACATCATTAAATAGGTGGCTTGCACAATTTTGTAGACAACAAGGCTTTAGTTTTATTGAAAACTGGCCTTTGTTCTGGGGTCGCCGTGGCTTGCTGATGCCGGACAGCCTTCACCCTACTGGGGATGGTGCCACTATCTTATCTGCAAACATAGATAGAGCTCTACAGGGAGGGTAACATTAGGATTTAACAGCAGACCATGGAAAGGTGATTAGAGACCCTGCAAGGGTTATGACAAATGTGGATGTGGAATCCATTAGCTTAGCTGGTGAATTATTGCAGAAATTTCACTATGGTGATAGTGCAGTTTACGTGGCAGGGAGGGAAATTCATCAACTTGAGACTGTGGCTTGTTTCCATAGACGTGTCCATAAAAATCATAAAAGGATATGCTTTGCAAACTTAATACCTGTTACTACATTGTTGATGGTGAAATTGATGATGGCCCATTGTCTGTTCCAGCAATATCAAATATTTTGTGTCTGCTACCTACAACCGATGTGTAATGTCTCAAACCTAAACCTACTTCCAGGCATCTTATATATGCTACTCTGAAACCACCCCTAAACCCAAACAGTCCAACAATCTGATTTGATCAACAAGAACAAGCATAACTCAACGTTCTTGAGTTATGCAAGACTTATTCATGGACAACCACCTGTAGTTCACTCTCCTTTTACAGCTGTAAGATCATGCACACTCTATATAGTCGTGTACCAGCTCTCCGTCAGAAGGGTCTGACCCTCAAACCCCCACGGGTATTACCCGGAAGGTCCGCTCGAAGGCTGATTAAGCTGGTGGCGAGGAGATGTGTTGAGCTGCTCATTGCCTCCATCCGGATGTCCACCCCGCTGAAGCTGGACTCACACTCTGGTCGAATAGCCTCCACTGGAACTAGGATACCAGCCGGCCACGTCCGTTAATGGCAGCTCTCACTCTGATGGATCAGGGCTCTTGGAAAATTGCTAGAATTATTTTTCAGTGGTCCGTACAAAGGACCTCAGGGATATGTTTATTTTCGTTAAACCAGACCAACCTTTAAGAGCAGTTTGATGTTGTACACCCTATGTACTTAATTTTTACACCTTAAGGATATTTAATAATCCAGTGTCCAGAATCAGCACTTTAACTGCAGTTTAGGAATTTATTGCAGATTATGCAAGTGCAGAAAACATAGTTAACATGGATTATATTTCAGATGACAATAGAAAATTGATGAGAAATATGACTGGCAAAAATTATTTAATTCTAACACTCCAAACTGATCACTCACTTTAGTGGGGACTGTTCTAATTGTCTAAAAGTCCTTTGGAGGTGAGAGTATGAGGATCTGAGATCACGCTCCCTGGCCAGGGGACCTTGACCTCAAATTGATGAGTTGAAAATCCTCTTCAGTTGACTACAGCCAACCTAAATCCAACATCAGAATGCCGAATGATATTCCTTCTTCAGTTGTCAAAAGTCAACCTCGATCCAACAGCCATATGCCGAATGTTAATCGTACTTCAGCTGACAAAAGTGAACCTAGATCCAACATCCCTATGCCGAACGCTGGCTTATCTTCAGCCGGCAGCCGCCGGCCAGGACCGACGCCCATCTGCCGAATGTCAGTCCGTGGGTCGCTGGGAGCAGAGAGAGAAATCTTAGATCGTATATCACACACAGACCACCGGCCAGTGGTTATCTTCTCCATCTGCGGCTCCTTCCCTGGAATGTCCATGTATGTGTGCATATAGAAATTTTTGTCCTTGATGTTTCCACCTCCAGAACTCTCACTCTCGATGATCAAACGTCCAGTTGATCACCACAGGCTGGTCAGCACCCGTGTAAAAAAGCCTTTGCACAGTTCTGAAGAATAACCTCATTTCCTGTTTTTCAACAGTTTTTTAATGCTCTTGTCCTTAGTCACCAGGGAGCGCTGACTCAGTCCTCCACCCCTCCGTCATCTGTTTCTAGAAACCTCCATCTCAGCTAACAGTTAAACACCCTTCCTGTCAGCAGCAACTCAGTTCCTGTTTTTCTCTTAAAAACAATCCAGTCTGCCTACACTTAGATTCTTTAAACATATAATCATCATAACACAGGTTCAATCATTATTAATCAATATTTACAACTTCAATCATTTTCCAAGTCAGATTTTCTTACCCCTAAAACGCTTGACTTCCTTGCTTTTGATTCTTACATATTATTAAAAACAACTCATATAATCATTAATGTTAATCATTCATAAAACACATCTTTTTTTTATTTTAACACATTAATACTCTATTTGATTAGAATACTGTTACACTCTTAATGATTTAAGCACACATCATTGTTTTCACCACTGCAGCCACCTTCTGGAAATCCCCATTTGTAATGAAAAGTCCAGTATGATCTTACTTGCTTCTGGAAAGTACCAAACTCTCTGCAGGTTAATCCAACAGCACGTCACCTTATGCTGAGATAAAACCAAGCTTAAAGTCATATTCTCTGACACCCCTCCATGACATGAAGCTCTGCCAGTCCCCTTAAAGCTCCATTAGGACATCCCCATCATTAACATCCGGATGAAGGGTGAGCACCTCTTGCTCATCCATCATCGGCAACAAGATTGGCGGCACTGGCATTTGGAGACATTCATCCAGCACCACATACTCATCTCCACTCAGTTGTATACTGTCGTCATCCTCAGGGGGCTAGTTCTCAAGGAGCGGCCTCTCAACTAGTAGTTCCAATTGGGGCGGGGTTGCTTCATATTCCCCAGAGGATAATCCTTCGGGGAAACATGGAGAACATGGTGAAGTGGGGGTGATAGGTGTATAACAAGGTGCAATTGGTGAAGGTGTGTGCTGTAAAGTATCCTCCTTTTGATGCAAAGCTTCAGTAAGGATGTTCTCTGACTCCGGCTGCCCAGTATGTTCTTCCAGCAATGCTTGTGTGAGAGCATCCAGACACCATCTCATCATCTCTGTTTGTACACCGACCTCCGCAGTGCGCTGATGGGATTGTTGTGGAACTGCTGATAAGGGGGAACCAATAACTACAATATGTGCATCAGCAAGATGAGCCGTGGAAAGTCTCATGCCATCAGGGTACATCCACATTTTGGTAAACACAGGGAAATAAATATATCCCTCGGGAGACACTATAGCGTCAGGTCACAGCTGATCTAATGATAGAGAATGCCAGATCACCTATGCCTGAACATCTATGGTTAAGTACTCTTCTGTTGGTACCTGGGGTAGACAAGAAGTAATAATAATAATAATAATAATAATACATTTTATTTGTATTGCACCTTACATTTCAAAGAAATCTCAAAGTGCTACAGAAAGGATTTAAAAACAGAATTAAAACAGATTTCAAAAACCATTTCAAACAATAAGATATCTAAAAGGCCTTTTGAAATAACAATGTCTTTAGGCCTTTTTTTTAAAGGCCTCCACACTTTGTGGGGCCCTCAGGGTCTCTGGGAGGGAGTTCCAGAGCCGAGGGGCCACTACCTGGAAGGCCCTGTCTCCCATGGTGGAGAGTCTGATCCTGGGTTGCTGAAGGCAGTGTGAGGAGGTGGTGGAGCGGAGAGATCTTGAAGTGGTGTGTGGGGTGAGGAGTTCACTGAGGTAGGCAGGGGCGGTTCCGTGCATGCACTGATAAGTCAGGAGGCAGAGTTTGTACTCTATTCTGTATTTGATGGGCAGCCAGTGGAGGGATCTGAGGACAGGGGTGATGTGGTCAAACTTGCTGCACCTCCTTGTCAGGACCCGGGCAGCACAGTTCTGGATGTGCTGCAGCTTTTGCAGCTTTTTACCAGGGGTCCCGACGAGGAGGGCATTGCAATAGTCCAACCTGGAGAAGACAAAAGCATGAACCAACCTCTCAGCATCCGGTTGGGAAAGGGAGGGGCGGAGTTTGGCTATGTTTTTGAGGTGGTGGAAGGAGACATTGCATAGGTGACGGATGTGGGTGTCAAAGGTGAGATGTGGGTCAAATCTGACTCCAAGGTTGGTGACGGAGGTGGACAGGGGAATGTTGTGGCAGAGAATGGGAATACTGGTGAGGGAGGAGGACTGGGTTTGATGTGGGGTACCGATGAGAATGACTTGAGTTTTGTCAGTGTTTAGTTTGAGAAAGTTATCAGTCATCCATGCCTCTATCTCCTCCAGGCAAGCCTGAAAGGCAGACGGCAGAGCTGAGGGGAGTGTGGAGTCCATTTTGATGTATAACTGTGTGTCGTCTGCGTAGCAATGAAATGAAATCTCGTGTTTACGGATGAGTTCACCAAGGGGGAGCATGTAGATGGTAAAAAGGGTTGGACCAAGGACGGACCCTTGTGGCACTCCACAGCTGACAGTATGGGTTTTGGATTTGGATTGTCCGAGTGTAACACATTCTGTCCTGTTCATGAGATATGAGCGAAACCAGTTGAGAGTTGTGCCAGTGAGTCCTATTTCAGTGTTGAGGTGGTGGAGCAGGATGGTGTGGTCAATGGTGTCAAAAGTGATGTGTGGGCCGCTGAAGAGGAGGTACTGCTGGCCCACCACCACTAGAGGGCGCCCTGCCTGGAGTGCGGGCTCCAGGCACCGGAGGGCGCTGCCGCCTTACAGGAGCAGCCAGGATGACAGCTGTCACCCATCACTGGAGACAGCTGATCCCAATCAATAAGGAGGTATATCAGCAGGACGGCATCTCCACCTCATTTGCCGAGATATCGCCTTACCAAAGAGGTAACAATCTCAGCCTACACATACGTGTGACTTTAAGTGTATTCTTGTTGATTATCTGTAGGACAGCTGACTACCAGACAGCATTTGGATAAGTACTCACCTTCCTACATTTCTTGATTGTTGTTGACGAGAGGTGGAGGTGGACTCTCCACCCTCCGTGTTGCTGGGTGCAGCCGCATCCACACCTGACTGTTTCTGTTTCCTGCCAGCAGTACCGGATCCGACGAGCAGAGGCAGTGGCCACCTGGGAATTCGGGACTTGGCGGCTCCAGTATTCCCGGGGTTCGGTGGCAGAGGAAATCGGGTTGGTTCCGGTTCGACTTGGACAGACGTCTCCTATTGTCGAGCCTGCCCACACGACACCGTTGTAATTAAGCTCAATCTCCATATTGTAATCGGTTGTATTTATTGTGCCTGTTTCACAACAGTAAAAACAGTGTTATTTGACTCCTCCATTGTCCGTTCATTTGCGCCCCCTGTTGTGGGTCCGTGTTCCTACACTTTCACAACAGGATATCTCGGCCACGTCATGGATCCCGAGGGGCGTCAACCGGCTGTTGAACGGCCAATGGAAGACCAGGACGCGCAGGCGTCCTCGGGAGGGGTGATCGGTGAGTTGCAGCGGATCCTCGCCGCTTTCACGACTCGGATGGATTTAATGACCGAGCAGAACATCCTCCTGAACTGCAGGGTGGAGGCTCTCGCCGCACAAGTGGAAGCGCGCCCCCTGGGCGCCGCTGCGGCTCTCCCTCCCGTCGACCCTGTGCGTAACAGCGATGTTCCACTGGTCGTCCAACGACCCCCCCCACCTTCCACTGAAGCTTACATAAGCCCCCCAGAGCCGTACGGAGGCTGTGTGGAGACGTGCGCAGATTTTCTTATGCAGTGCTCGCTCGTCTTCGCACAGCGTCCAGTCATGTATGCGACCGATGCTAGCAAGGTAGCTTATGTAATAAACCTGCTTCGCGGTGAGGCACGCGCTTGGGCTACAGCGCTCTGGGAGCAGAATTCACGGCTCCTTCTGACATATGATGGGTTTGTGAGGGAGCTCAGAACCGTGTTCGATCACCCTAATAGAGGCGAAACCGCTTCAACCGTGCTACTGTCAATGAGACAGGGGCGTCGGAGCGCAGCTGCCTATGCAGTCGACTTCCGCATCGCGGCTGCGAGGTCCGGCTGGAATAGCACTGCGCTCCGCGCCGCCTTCGTAAACGGACTGTCATTTGTTCTTAAGGAGCATCTGGTGGCTAAGGACGAACCGCGGGATTTAGATGGGCTCATCGATCTCGTCATACGGTTAGACAACCGGTTAGAAGAACGTCGGCGGGAACGAGATGAAGGGCGTGGCCGGGCACGCGCCGTCCCTCTCCCTTCCGGTTCCGACCGCGCTCCGCCCTCCCCACGCTCCACGGCCCCTGCGCTCCGTGGGACCACAGCTCCCCCTACTGACGAAGCTATGGACACGAGTAGGGCAACATTTAGGGCACCGGATGCACAGAGGAGACGGGCCCATGGAGCTTGTTTTGTTTGTGGTGCCATAGAGCACCATGTGAGAGACTGCCCCGAGCGGTTAAAACTCCAACGCCCGCCCCTAGAGACTGGGCTAGGGGTGGGCCGAGACATTCACGTGGGACACACCCACATTGCCACACGACTCCCAGTCACGATCCATTATGAGGACTCAACCCTGAAGGCCCCAGCACTGGTGGACACGGGCTCTGAAGGGAATCTGTTGGACAGCAGATGGGCCAGGGAGATAGGGCTCCCTCTGGTGGCGCTTACCTCGCCTGTTCAGGTTCGGGCGCTAGATGGCTCCCTACTCCCTCCGATCACGCATAAGACACCTCCTGTAACTCTGGTGGTGTCAGGAAATCATCGGGAGGTGATCGAGTTTTTTGTGACCCAGGCCACCTCCCGTGTGGTTTTAGGATTTCCCTGGATGTTGAAGCACAATCCCCGGATTGATTGGCCGTCCGGGGTAGTGGTGCAGTGGAGCGAGACCTGCCATCGGGTGTGTCTAGGTTTCTCGGTTCCTCCCGGCTCCCAAGCTAAGGAGGAGGTCAGAGTCCCGCCCAGTCTGGGGACGGTGCCGGTGGAGTACCACAACCTTGTTGACGTGTTCAGCAAGGATCTGGCTCTCACTCTTCCCCCCCACCGTCCGTATGATTGTGCCATTGATTTGGTTCCGGGCAGTGAGTTCCCGTCCAGTAGGCTGTACAACCTCTCACGGCCTGAGCGCAAATCAATGGAGACCTACATCCGGGACTCGTTAGCTGCCGGGTTGATCCGGAATTCCACCTCCCCGATGGGTGCAGGTTTCTTTTTTGTGGGTAAAAAAGACGGCGGACTTCGTCCATGCATTGATTATAGGGGGTTGAACGAGATCACGGTTCCCAACCGATACCCGTTGCCCCTGTTGGATTCAGTGTTCACACCCCTGCATGGAGCCCAGATTTTCACCAAGCTCGATCTTAGAAATGCGTACCACCTGGTTCGGATCCGGAAGGGAGACGAGTGGAAGACGGCATTTAACACCCCCTTAGGTCACTTTGAGTACCTGGTCATGCCGTTCGGTCTCACAAACGCTCCCGCGACTTTCCAAGCGTTGGTTAACGATGTCTTGCGGGATTTCCTGCACCGGTTCGTCTTCGTATATCTAGACGACATACTCATCTTTTCTCCGGACCCTGAGACCCATGTCCAGCATGTACGTCAGGTCCTGCAGCGGTTGTTGGAGAACCGGCTGTTTGTGAAGGGCGAGAAGCGGCTGTTTGTGAAGGGCGAGAAGTGTGAGTTCCACCGCACGTCTTTGTCCTTCTTGGGGTTCATTATCTCCTCCAACTCCGTCGCTCCTGATCCGGCCAAGGTTGCGGCGGTGAGAGACTGGCCCCAACCCACAAGCCGTAGGAAGTTGCAACAGTTCCTCTGCTTTTCTAATTTCTACAGGAGGTTCATTAAGGGCTACAGTCAGGTAGTTAGCCCCCTGACAGCCCTGACCTCACCAAAAGTCCCCTTCACCTGGTCGGATCGGTGCGATGCCGCGTTCAAGGAGTTGAAACGGCGCTTCTCGTCTGCACCTGTTCTGGTGCAGCCCGATCCTAGTCGCCAGTTAGTGGTTGAAGTGGACGCCTCGGACTCAGGGATATGAGCCGTGCTGTCCCAGAGCGGGAAGACCGATAAGGTCCTTCACCGTGTGCCTATTTTTCCCGCAGGTTGACCCCAGCCGAACGGAACTATGACGTCGGCAATTGAGAGCTCCTTGCGGTGAAAGAGGCTCTTGAGGAGTGGAGACATCTGTTGGAGGGAACGTCCGTGCCATTCACGGTTTTCACTGACCACCGAAACCTGGAGTATATCAGGACCGCCAAGCGGCTGAATCCCAGGCAAGCCCGCTGGTCACTGTTCTTCTGCCGTTTTGACTTCCGGATCACCTACCGTCCCGGGACCAAAAATCAAAGATCGGATGCTTTGTCCCGGGTACATGAAGATGAGGTCAAAACGGAGTCGTCGGATCCCCCGGATCCCATCATCCCGGAGTCCGCTATCGTGGCCGCCCTCACCTGGGACGTGGAGAAGACCGTCCGGGAGGCCCTGACACGAGACCCGGACCCCGGAACCGGACCGAAGAACAAGCTCTACGTCCCACCAGAAGCCAGGGCTGCAGTTCTGGACTTCTGTCACGGTTCTAAGCTCTCCTGTCATCCTGGGGTGCGAAGAACCGTGGCAGTCGTCCGGCAGCGCTTCTGGTGGGCGTCCCTGGAGGCCGACATCCGGGGTTACATCCAGGCCTGTACCACCTGCGCCAGGGGCAAGGCCGACCACCGCAAGACAACGGGATTGCTACAGCCGCTGCCCGTGCCTCATCGCCCCTGGTCTCACATCGGCCTGGATTTTGTCACGGGTCTCCCGCCGTCCCAGGGAAACACCGTCATCCTCACGATAGTGGACCGATTCTCCAAGGCGGCCCACTTCGTGGCCCTCCCGAAGCTACCAACGGCCCAGGAGACAGCGGACCTCCTAGTCCACCACGTCGTCCGTCTGCATGGGATACCATCAGACATCGTCTCCGATCGCGGTCCCCAGTTCTCCTCGCATGTTTGGAGGAGCTTTTGCCGGGAACTGGGGGCCACGGTCAGTCTCTCGTCCGGGTATCACCCCCAGACCAACGGACAAGCAGAACGGGCCAACCAGGAGATGGAGCAGACCCTACGCTGTGTGACAGCCGCGCACCCGACGGCCTGGAGTACCCACCTGGCCTGGATCGAGTACGCCCACAACAGTCAAGTGTCATCAGCCACCGGCCTCTCCCCTTTTGAGGTGTGCTTGGGGTATCAACCCCCGTTGTTTCCGGTGGTTGAGGGGGAGGTCGGTGTGCCCTCGGTCCAGGCCCACCTACGGAAGTGCCGTCGGGTGTGGCGTGCCGCCCGTTCTGCTTTGTTAAGGGCCCGGACGAGGGCGAAGAACCATGCAGACCGGCGGCGGGCCCCGGCTCCCACGTATCATCCTGGGCAGGAAGTGTGGTTGTCCACCAAGGATATTCCCCTTCAAGTGGACTCCCCAAAACTGCAAGAACGATACATCGGTCCGTACAAGATACTCAAGGTCATCAATCCCGCCGCAGTGAGGCTCCAGCTTCCGGCCTCACTGCGGATTCATCCAGTATTCCACGTCTCTAGGATTAAACCTCATCACACCTCACCCCTCTGCACTCCGGGTCCGGCGCCACCTCCTGCCCGGATCATCGACGGTGAGCCGGCTTGGACTGTGCGCCGGCTCCTCGATGTCCGACGGATGGGCCGGGGTTTTCAGTATCTGGTGGACTGGGAGGGGTACGGCCCCAAAGAACGCTCCTGGGTGAAGAAGGGCTTCATCCTGGACCCGGCCCTCCTGGCCGACTTCTACCGTCGCCACCCTGACAAACCCGGTCGTGCGCCAGGAGGCGCCCGTTGAGGGGGGGGGTCCTGTTGTGTGGGCCGCTGAAGAGGAGGTACTGCTGGCCCACCACCACTAGAGGGCGCCCTGCCTGGAGTGCGGGCTCCAGGCACCGGAGGGCGCTGCCGCCTTACAGGAGCAGCCAGGATGACAGCTGTCACCCATCACTGGAGACAGCTGATCCCAATCAATAAGGAGGTATATCAGCAGGACGGCATCTCCACCTCATTTGCCGAGATATCGCCTTACCAAAGAGGTAACAATCTCAGCCTACACATACGTGTGACTTTAAGTGTATTCTTGTTGATTATCTGTAGGACAGCTGACTACCAGACAGCATTTGGATAAGTACTCACCTTCCTACATTTCTTGATTGTTGTTGACGAGAGGTGGAGGTGGACTCTCCACCCTCCGTGTTGCTGGGTGCAGCCGCATCCACACCTGACTGTTTCTGTTTCCTGCCAGCAGTACCGGATCCGACGAGCGGAGGCAGTGGCCACCTGGGAATTCGGGACTTGGCGGCTCCAGTATTCCCGGGGTTCGGTGGCAGAGGAAATCGGGTTGGTTCCGGTTCGACTTGGACAGACGTCTCCTATCGTCGAGCCTGCCCACACGACACCGTTGTAATTAAGCTCAATCTCCATATTGTAATCGGTTGTATTTGTTGTGCCTGTTTCACAACAGTAAAAACAGTGTTATTTGACTCCTCCATTGTCCGTTCATTTGCGCCCCCTGTTGTGGGTCCGTGTTCCTACACTTTCATAACAAAAAGCGGCTGATAGATTCAGTAGGAGGAGGAGAGATGGTGAGCCCTGGTCCGCAGTCATGAGAAGGTCGTTCATGATGCGGACCAGGGCTGTTTCTGTGCTATGTGCTGAACGGAAACCAGACTGAAATATTTCATATAGGTTATGGGTGTGGAGGTGATCATGGAGTTGAACTGATACGACTTTTTCCAGGACTTTGGAAAGGAACTGCAGGTTTGAGATAGGGCGGTAATGAGCCAGGATTTCCGGGTCGAGTGAGGGTTTTTTGAGATGAGGGCGAATAATGGCTGATTTGAGAGCTGGAGGAACCTGACCGTATTTGAGTGACTGGTTAATAATTTCTTTAATTAGAGGACTAATAGCTGTAATGTTTGACTTTAGTAGTGGTGTAGGGAGAGGATCCAATGAACAAGTAGATGTTTTCATGCATTTTCTGATCCTCTCTACCTCTGCCAGATTGGTGTCCATGAAATCTGAAAAAGTGTGGAGTGGGTTGGAGATACTGAGTTTGAAGTGAGATGGTGTTGTAGCAGGGAGATGAGACCGAATTGTGGCTACCTTTGTTGTGAAAAAGTCCAAAAAGCTGTTACACTGATCTGTGCTGTTATCGGTGTCGGAGTGTGTGGGAGGTTTGAGGAGAGAGTTGATTGATGAAAATAACTGTTTTGTACCCATGCAGTTAGAAATTTTATGAGAGAAGTATTGGGACCTGGCTGTGGCGAGTGCTCTAGAGTATTGTTTCTGGTGTTCACGGTAAGCCTGTTTATGTACATGTAAGCCACTGGAGACGTATCTGCGTAGATGTTTTCATGCATTTTATGATCCTCTGTACCTCTGTCAGATTGGTGTCCATGAAATCTGAAAAAGTGTGGAGTGGGTTGGAGATACTGAGTTTGAAGTGAAGAAGTATCCTTCCGTCCCAGTATTCCCCGAGCCACTTGAACCGTAAAGTTGTCTTTATAACATTTGGGGCACCACAGAGTCGACGTCACCTCCCAGAAGTAGAGCGCTTATTCCAGGGTGGCTTGACAATGAATACATCTCATTTCTCCCTATAGAGTAAAAGGAGATATTAATCTATTACTGTTGAGCTTTTATATGCAAGCAAGCAGAAGAGGTTGTCAGGGTTATTTAGATGAATGCCAGAGACGTCTCATGACCACCATAGAGGGGTGTGACTGAGGTGGCGTTGCCATCCCCGCCATAGTTGAGGGAGCTGTTCTCGAGAAGCATCATAGGTCGTAAACCATAACAGCGGGAGTGACTGACTAATCATGGACAGCCAATATAGCACTGATAATATTCCCCAATCCTAAGCCCCACATTATGACAAGCCCGAGTTTGCAGAGCCAGGGTTTCTTGCGCTGCACTGCTCCAGTGAAAGTGTCAATAAATTCCACTCTACTCACTTTGAAGATAGTAGCATTCGTGTCATAAGTATCATTGGACATTGTGCTCCCTAATGTTTTATTTATTTCCTTGAAGTCTGGCTGTTATGTAGCTGCTTCCTCTTCTTCCACTCTCCCAGGTTGAAATGAGTAGGGCGTGTTCAGGCATCAACTTTTATAAGCTTCATACCTACTCCCCTAGCGGAGGAGGGGCTTCTTCTCACCTCCCACACGAGCGTAGGGTGGCTGCGAGACCCAGTGCATATCCGATTACTGTGGCAATAATAATTCCCAATATGATTAACAGATATGGCCAAAGATATCCAAGCAAATGTCTTTGTGTTTCTTCAATGAATGTGGTGATGGCTCCTTCAACCACTATCTGTATCTTTTCCCACCAAGAACAATTATGTTCACTTCTTCCTGAACCACAGCGCATCCAGTGTTCTGCAGGTGATTTACAAGTGCCATTATTGTAAATCCAATTTTGTCCTAACCATTTGGAGCCAACAAGTTCTTGTCCTTCACATAGACTTCTTCTGAAGGAATATCCTTCTGCCAGCATTATTATAGCATCACCAACAAATGGCACTATATCACCCACTACTTCATTCCATGACCAAGAATAGCTCTGGCACATCCAACGTTGGGTGGAAATGCTCTTCTCTATGCACCAGCTTTGTTCTTTTTCCAAACTGTTTGATGTCCATAGGTGTCATACTCGCCACTATAGTATGCATCACAATATCCTTCCCAGCCGGGAAGATCTTTACAGTGTTAACGGGCGAGACATATCGTGCATGAGGAGTTGGTCTTGTCACAGATCATTCTCCAAGGTTGCGGTGTAACATAAGGTTTTGGTCCCCAAATAATGCCATGCCAGGTGGATCGGTCTCTAGAGTAGACTGTGGCAATATATTGATATCTAACCCAGTAATTATGACTTTGATCCAAGCAGGGAAATACCCAAACTTCAACTTCATATTTCTCTATTCCCCACCATGTGACATCCCAGTGTCGCTTAGCTCCTTCTTGCCCGGCTTGAAGAGTCCCCTTGATAGTTTGATTCTGCTGTACTTCTGTACAATTATGGAGCCATGCTACCCAGTTTCTTTTCTTAATTTGATTTATGGGACATCGTGGAGATTTACCAGCACCTTCAGCCAGATTACTATGATATTCTGTCTCTTGTAAGGTGTCATAGATTCTCTTTGCCACACATCGATCAATCTTCTGAAAGTCTCCTTGTGGTACAGACATAAAATTGTCAGGTGTTGGTAGTTTTTGCACATAAAACTTTGATGTATGTGGTCCCCAAAGACTTTGTACAGTCCACAGGTAACCTTTTGGGAAGTTCCCCTTAAAATGCTGCAAAGAAACTACCCATACCCATGGGAAGGTGTTGTTAAGCCACTCAGGTGATTCTCTTTATCATATCCTTAACTGGGGTGAGCACCATGTAATACTGAGGTGTGCAATTAGCAGTTCGATTCCAAAAACATGCTTTCAAATATTGCAGTTGCTTCTTCACACAGTGCTCAGTGATGTTTCCCATTTTTAGTCGGTCTTTGTTCTTCATAGATTTTTAGCTCCTGGTTACGTCTAGTATGTAGTTGGCTTCAGCTGCACCACTCCTTGGATTCCTTTCTTCTTCAGTTCCACTGTATTACTGTCCAGTATTTTCACTACTGTGTCTGTGGTCTCTTACTTGGGTTTATCTGCAGTGTTGGTTGGTGGTCTTGAGCTTTTACCACACCTTCTGTCCAACATGAAATGGTACCTTTGGTTCCTGCTTTTTGTCCTCCTTTGTCTGACCCTACCCCACTTCGAGCATCGGAAATGGGCGATCATTCAGGGCCTGCTGAATTTCCAGGGGCTTAGTACTCCACTCCTTCATGTTGGCATTTTTCCCCATCCAGTTTTTAACCAGTCCAATAGTTTGTTCCACCACTCCATTCGCTTGCGGTGTGTATGGGAGTGAGTAGACTCTCATTACCGCATTCTTCTGGCACCACTGGTCAACCTGAGCATTTCAGAAATGAGTCCCATTGTCCGTTCTCAGCTCCTTAGGTATCCCTAGAGTAGAACACACTTGGTCCAACATGCTGACCACACTGCTGCCGTTTGCTTTCCTCATGGGCTTGACAACCACATAGACCAGCATAGAGTCCACTAGCACCAACAGGTACTTTTCTCTTTTCTTACCGGTCAACCCCATAGGCCCGGCAACATCCATGCATACTGATCCCCATGGAACAGTACTTTTTATGGTGAGACCATCCACCCTCTGTCCTCTTCGTCCTGCATTGTATCGACCACATACTTCACAGTCCTTATGGACTCGGCGGACTTGGTTTCCTGCAATCCAAAGTTGCAGCTTCTCCAGCTCCTTCAGTGTGGGAATGGTGCCTGCATGGCCAAGCGCTTCATGTATAGCCTGCACCACTCCTTTCACGGACTCTTTTGGAACTACCCTTCCTCTCGAGGTTTGTTCCCACTTCTCAATCCTGACAAAGACCACCTTTCTCAGCTGCACATAGTGGTCCACTTCTTCGTTCCTACTCCAATGTGCTCCTTCTTTCACATGGGCCTTTTGATGCACCACATCTAGGTCCATTGTTAGCCTCAGCTCTGCTATTTTTCTCCACAAATCCATATGAGCCACTGGCTTCCCCTTGGCCCCTTCAAATCCATTTTCCTCCCAAATGGATGTCTTCTTTAACGGCTTGTGCATAGTCATGACAGTCCTTAATCACTTTAGCCATTTTTACTTTTCGCTTGTTTAACTCCAGAAGTCCTTCCAGTATTGCAGTGACTTCTCCAGCTTGTGCACTGCCTGTAGTTCAGCCTTTCTGTCAATATTTCTCTTTATCTTGGTACTTTAGGATGTAGCCCCAATAAGCCATATTGTCTGTACCTTTCTTTGACCCATCGGTGAACAAAGTCCAGTCATATGGCTGTTTTTGGGTTGCTGTTCCTTCTGCAGTTTCTTTGTCGCCGGTTGTTTTGGCCCATTTTTCAGCGCAGGGTCTAGCAGGATGTCTTCCCACATTCCCCACCTGGCATTTGTGGCTTTGTTACTCTCAATGGTCCCTTTTCTCAGGAACCGATGAACTTGGCTTTGGGTGATGACTTTTATCCCTTGGCCTTCAGCGAGTTCCTTCAGTGCGCTCCAGTATCTGGCTAGAACTACCAGCTCTTTCTCTTCTGGTGGATACTTTCTTTCTATCAAGGACAGAGTGTAGCTCCATAGAGTCACCATGCCCCCTCCTTCATTGCTCACTTTCACCACTGAATCTTCATCCTCACAGCTTATTTCAGCTACCAGCCTGGTGATCAGGCTACGTGGTTCCAGCCTGACTACATCTTGGACAACTTTCTTTAGTTTCTCCAAATGATCTTGGTCCGTAGCTGTCCAGATCCATTGGTTCTTTGCTGTTTGGTTGTTTACCAGGTTTCTTCTTGAGACGAGCATAAAGGGGTTTAGCAAATTTCTGATAGTGTGGAACATGATCTCTCATGTAATTACATAACCCCAATATTTTCTGTAGGTCATTTTCAGATTGAGGTGGTCTAGCCCTTTAACGGCCGTCTCAACCATATGGTTGAGCACATTTTGGGTCACTATATCTCAATATGAGAAGTGCCTAACTTAGGTTAACCTGATTGAGCCATCTCTTGTACTTGGTTGACGTATGTTATGCTAAAGAAATCCACTAGAGGGCACTGTTTCTCTAAATAGTATTCTTCTTTGCCTCTCCAAGCAGGAAGTCAGAAACACAAAAATCCTTCAGAAATATTGACTGTTTGTAGTAAAACTTTGAAAGGCAGGAATAGTTTCCTGACATATGGTAGTGTTATATATAGACCTTACTAAACCGAATTATGTTACTTGATACCACCTAAAAAGCTAAATTAAATGTCTAATAGTAGAGAAGCTGGAATCTTCGACTGGACTGGGTTGCTTGACGTGAGGACGTTTCGCTTCAAATCACAGAAGCTTCCTCAGCTAAAATTCTTGTTCTGGTAGTCTGACTTCTGTCTTGACTCTTTTAGAGAAGAATAAACCAGAAGCCAACAAAAGCTGGAGTTTTTTAACCTAACCAGACCCCACCTACCGAGAGGCTGAGTGCTATAGGCTAGTGACTAAACAATAGCTCTAATTAGCACCTATTGTGCTCTAGTTAGCACTCTCCTAATGACAGGACGGAAGCCTCCCCTGATGGCTCCCTTGACGACTCTCTCGTGATGATGTGAATGACTCATTACCATGAACAAAAGACTGAAACTGCTTTGACCTGAGTACCACATTGTAAACAGGGTACAAAGCGTGTCTGAGACCCGGGGAGGCTTCCGTCCTGTCATTAGGAGAGTGCTAACTAGAGCACAATAGGTGAATGATAGGTAAACCACCTGGACAACTGAGAGCCTACACAGAAACTTAAACGTCTAATAATTTTTTTAAAATATGTTTAACCAAACGGTTAATTTGTCGTTTTATGGTAAATGCTTTTTCAAAGTTTAAATGGGAACAAGTAACATTAGTTCAATCAATCCACCAGAAACGTGACTCCCCAAAAACATGACCAAAAGAGAGTAGGTGTGGTGATATAAAAACAACAAATGTTTCCATTGTTCTGCAGTATTTTCTTTTTCTTTTGAATGTAAAAATGAGTTTTGCACTGTTACATATTAGCAGAAGTGCCTTGAATGTGAGAATTTTGTGCTGTTGCACTTTAACACTGATACAGTCAAGATGGGAAAATTAGAAAAATGCAATATTTCCTTGTTCGAAGCAATATTTTCATTGGCTGAAATAAAAACCAGCAGTGTTTTGTGGCATACAGACAGAAATAAACTGTATCTAATGCCCCAGACAATTTTTTGTAGTTTCTTTCTTTATAAATTAGCATTTTATTTTAATTTATCTGCTGTACCTGGTATTTTTATGAAGTTATGTACCTAAACCATTAAGTGACATCTCAAATGTTTGGTAGAGATCAATATTTTAAAAACCACAGGGTCTGTTGAAGAAAAAAATATTGATTATGTTTATGAGTCACCCAAGGGTAAAAGAAATGCAAAGAAAAAAATTTCACTGATTTTTTTTCTTGGTGGGGTTTTTAAAGGGCTAATCTGACGTAGTTTCTCTCGATATCCTTCTGAGAGTCCCAGATCTGAAGATACGTGGAACCCCAAATAGTTTACCTTGAACTCTTCAAACTGACATTTCTTCAGGTTGAGTTTTAGTCCAGCTTCTGTAAGCTTCTCAATCACCTTTTGCAGTCGCATCAGGTGTTCCTCTTCATCATCAGCAGCAATGAACACATCATCGAAGTAAACTGTCACTCCCAGGTCTTTTAGGATATCCATCACTGCCGCTTGAAACACATTTGGTGAATTTCGATAACCTTGAGGGAGTCGTTGCCACACATAACTTTTGCCTTTGTGTGTGAATGCAGTTTCCCCTGTGACTGTTTTGCTAATCAAAGTGAAAATAATCCATTTGCTAAGTCAATGCAGGACTTATATTTTTTGATCTGAAGGGTTTTTAGGGCGCCTTGGGGATTTATTAAACTAGCTCTGTTGGCTATTGTTCATCAGTTAAGTGCTTTGAAATTGATTACTGGTCTCCAACCTCCTCCTGCCAACTCTGGCTTCTTGACTACTTGTATGGGGCTATTAGTGATTGGATTCAATTCTTCTTGAATAATCCCAAGAGCTTCCAATTCTTTCACTGTTTTGTGCATCTCTTCAACCACTTCTGGGTTCAAGCGATATTGTCGCACAGGTGGATGTACTCCTCCTTCAATGGTGTGAACATATTTGGTTCCCAAATCCCCACAATCATTCTTGAATCGTGCTACATTTGCTCTGGCGATAATTCCTCTCAGCTTTCCTTTTCCTACTTCAGTGAAATCACTTTCCTCAATCTTTTCTTCTGTGACGGCTGGTACATCCACTTGCTTATACCAGTTAATCTGAGTTATTTCATTCGGAGTTGTCTTTATTCGTACAACTCGTGCTTGCATTTTCTGAACTTGCTGCCTCAATGATTGTTGTAATCTTCTGGGCAGATGTAATTCTCTCAAATCCTTGATTGTTATTAAATTAAAGGGGCCTTTCACCCAAATTACCCCCTTCCATATTCTGAATGGTCTTTTCTCCATGGCTCCATTTGCAAACTGAATCTGCAGGTGTCCTTTAGTTTCGAGGCTTTTGCGGGTCATGGACACTTCTGCTCCCGTGTCCACTAGGTATGGTTCTCTATCAACATTAGTGTAGATAGCATCTCATACCCAGTAGGCATGGTCTAGCATAACCCACGCCGCTGAAGCCATTACTTCTTCTGCCCTCCAGCTGCCGCTGATGCTTGGCGGACTTCAATCTGTCATACTCCTCTTTGGGGAAATAACTAAATAAGAACTAAGACATAAATAGTATTCAACAAAGAACAAAAATCCTGGTAAGGGGCATGAAGACATTCAGCAAAAAGTTAAAGTGATCAAAAAGCAGTGTTAAGTGTACTAAGCAATGATAGGAGTGAAGATTTCTCAATAGTCACAACTTCACAGTCCAGTAAAAAGTAAAAAGGGTATTGCACAGTCCCCACACACACACACAGACACACACACATGCCTAGAGGTATCCCGGGACTGGGCCAGCTCAGGCATCTCGCAGTCTTTGTTTTTGATAAGCAAGGAAGAAGTATGTCCAATGTTCATGAGAGTTCCATAGTGCAGTGATTATCCTAGATAGTGCAGTGCAACCGTCCCTGGTGGTGAAAAATAGTGGGGTAAAAACTGTTCTAGTGTCTTGTAGTGAAAACTTAGCATCCTTGAATAACTGGAGGACATGGGGTCTTCGGCAGTCCAGTCCCCAATGATGATGTCCTTCTTAGTGTCCTTCTGTGTGTTGTTAAACAGTTGAATGGCCCATGGGACAAAGAACCTTCATAGCCTGTCTGTCCTGCAGGAGAGGGCACGGAGTCTGTGGCTAAACAGACTCAGCTGGTTAGTGAAGATGGTGTGAAGGGGGTGTTTCTGATTGTCCATTATAGAGTCCAGTCTGTTCAGGGTTCTGTTCTCAGCTGTTGAAGTGAGAGTCTCAAGCTCCATGCCCACCACCGAACCTGCCTTCCTCACCAGTCTGTCCAGATGTCCAGCATCTCTCTTCCTAATGCTACCACCCCAGCACGGCACAGCATAGAAGAGCACGCTGGCTATGACAGACTGCTAGAACATCAGCAGGAGTCGGTTGCAGACATTGAAGGACCTCAGCTTTCTGAGGAAGTAGAGCCTGCTTTGGTCCTTCTTGTAGAGTGCATCTGAGTTTGTAGACCAGTCCAGTTTATTGTTGAGGTGCACCCCTAAGTACTTGTAAGTGCAGACTGTCTCCACATTCTCTCCCTCAATAGAAACAGGCACCGAAGGCGGGGTGGATCTCCTGAAGTCAACCACCATTTCCTTGGTTTTGGTGGTGTTCAGGTGCAGCTGATTGGTTCGGCACCATCCCGCAAAGTCCTCCACCAGTCCCCTGTACTCCTCTTCCTGACCGTCCTTGATACACCCCACAATTGCAGTGTCGTCCGAGAACTTCTGCATGTGGCATGTCACAGAATTGTAGCTGAAGTCAGTCATGTACAGAGTGAACAGCACCGGGGAGAGCACCGTTCCTTGTGGCACTCCTGTGCTGCTGACCACCATCTCAGATATAAGGTCTCCCAGTCTTACAAACTGGGGCCGCTCGGTGAGGTAATCTGTGATCCAGGTTACCAGGCCAGGCTCCACTCCCATCCGCACCAGTTTATCTCTCAGCAGCAGTGGTTGGATAGTGTTGAAAGCACTGGAGAAATCAAAAAACATGATTCTCACAGCACAGCCACCCTTGTCCAAGTGAGAGTGTACCCTGTGAAGAAGATACAGGATAGCATCCTCCACTCCCACGTTCTCTTGGTAGGCAAACTGCAGAGGATCCAGTGTGTGACATACCTGGGTTTTGAGAAGGTTATGCAGCAGCACACGTTCGAATGTTTTCATTAGGTGTGAGGTGAGGGCAACCGGTCTGTAATCATTGGGTTCTTTAGGGTGTGCTTTCATCGGAACTGGTATCAGGCATGAAGTTTTCCACAGTGTATGGACCTTGCCTTCCTGCAGACTCCTATTGAACAGGTGATGAAGTGACGCAGCTAATGCCTCTGTACATGTCTTTAGCAGTCTTGCACAGATGCCATCAGGGCCAGCCGCCTTGGATTTGAGTCTTTTTAGTGCCCCTCTCACTTGGTCTGCGGTGATTGTAGGTGGGTAAGTTGTTTCCAGTAGCAGAGGTGAGGGGGTGGGGTGAGGGATAGAGGCAGTGGGGGTTGGTGAGCCAGCTGTGTCCATCAGTGGAGATGTGGTGGCGGTGCGCTGGATGATGGGAGTGGAGACCATAGGCAGAGCTGGGGGATGGGGGGATGTAATGTCCATGTCCATGAAACAGGGTGGAGTGATACTGAGAGTGGGGGGTAGTGAGTGAGGGAGATGGGAGCTGGCTGAACAGTCAATTTCAGGGTCATTGTCAGGTCGTGGTTGCTGTGATGGATTTGGTGGATTTCTCGGTCGGGAGTTCCACTGTCCAGATGTTGGTCTTTGATTATTCTTCTGCGGCGTTTGATATTGCTGAGGTGAAGCTTGATACTGTTGAGACTGGGGCGGTCTAGGTGTGGGATCCCCCCCCCCCCCTCCCGGTCTTTGTCCTGCTTTTGGTGTGCTTTCCTTCTTCCTTTTTTTCTTCATAGAACTGTTGTTCCAGGTCCCAGCTCTTTACTACCGCATCCATCTGTGGGACTGTCATTCCATCTATTGGCATCTTTATGAAGGTTATCTCTCCTCTTCTACCTTTATTAACCTCCCTCAATACCCTGACTTAACATTGCGGTGAGATTGTCTGCTTCAGCATGCCTCACCTGAACCAACGTTTGGCCTTTGTCCAGCCCGGCTCATGCCCTGGCAATGTAAGAATCTTCATCCTTTGGGTCCTCCAGCACCAACCTGGCGTAGTGGTCCCTTGCTGGTTCGCCCAAACTGATGGGTTGACTGGCGACTTGCCGATGATGAAATATATGTTATAGTATATGGTTCATCATTGGCACAACATAAAAGTCTTAGTGCAGACTGTTGCCTGCAAATTTGAAGTATTCTCAACTTTTTTTTTACAGTGCAGTAGTAAAAAAAGTTTCATCTGCTGTGACTGGATAGCATGTATCCTTAGCGCTTGGCATCACAGTTTATTGCAACTTGCACCTTTCCCAGAATCTACTGTCATCTGAGCATTGATATTGATATTGCATGTGCTTATAGACAAAAACAAATAAGAGACAAAATTCAATTTATTATTCAACTAAACTGCAAATATAGGAATTTTTTAACATTTATGAAACACTTCTCAAAATAAATAACAGTACATTCTGAAATAGAACTATTTTTTTAAGTGTTGCATGTGCTACACAAGGCCATAGGGTCACTGACCCTAAAGAGATTCCCTCCTTGGCACAGTGATCTATTCAACAATTCAGTGTTACAACCAAAATTATGATACATACACTTTTCTTTTCTTTATATTTGACATACTTTACCATGAAAACATACCACTAGAACTTGGAATCACTTTTATGTCTTTATTAGTTCAAAAGTCATTGTAT
Organism: Thalassophryne amazonica; assembly: GCF_902500255.1. NCBI lineage: Eukaryota > Metazoa > Chordata > Actinopteri > Batrachoidiformes > Batrachoididae > Thalassophryne > Thalassophryne amazonica. The sequence goes on along the minus strand of NC_047113.1, from coordinate 116,057,787 downwards.
AAAAACGATTTTTTGGTAATGGCGGTTTTCTTCTGGATCTAGCTCCATAACATTTGAAGCTACATTAAATCTGATGACACCTTACTGAATCAGTACAGATTCAGCTACAATTTGGTGTTAGTTGTGCATCTCTAGCTTCATTTGTCACCTCACACTGACACATTTTCTATTTTCCCTATATTTTTGCATATTCTGGATCACCAGATCTGGAATCCGGATCCGATCATCACCAAACTTTGTTGTTTGATAGAACATTTGACTATGTTACACCCTAATTTTTTTTCAAGCCTTTCTGCCTTGTTTTTGTGGAGTTAGAAACTAGAATGTCAAAATTCCCCCTATCCCGCAATGGTGAAGAATCCTTTAAAAAATTCCTGGATGCGGATCGTCCGGATCACCACTAAAATTTAATCACTTGTTCCTCTTGTCATTTCCAACCACTCCACAAAATTTCATCAAAATCCGTTCAAAACTTTTTGAGTTATCCTGCTGACAGACAGACAGACAGACAGACAAACAAACAAACAAACAAACAAACAAACAAACTCGACCGAAAACATAACCTCCTTGGCGGAGGTAAAAAAGTAGAAAAGGGGGTGTTCACAATAATAGTAGTGTGGCATTCAGTCAGTGAGTTTGTCAATTTTGTGGAACAAACAGGTGTGAATCAGGTGTCCCCTATTTAAGGATGAAGCCAGCACCTGTTGAACATGCTGTTCATCGACAATGATCTCCAATGCTTTAAAATGGACAAACAAACAAAAAAAAAAAACAGAGACGCATGGAAGAAAATGGAAAACAACCATCAAAATGGAAAGAAGAATAACCAGAATGGCAAAGGCTCACCCATTGATCAGCTCCAGGATGATCAAAGACAGTCTGGAGTTACCTTAAGTGCTGTGACAGTTAGAAGACACCTGTGTGAAGCTAATTTATCTGCAAGAATCCCCCGCAAAGTCCCTCTGTTAAATAAAAGACATGTGCAGAAGAGGTTACAATTTGCCAAATAACACATCAACTGGCCTAAAGAGAAATGGAGGAATATTTTGTGGACTGATGAGAGTAAAATTGTTCTTTTTTGGTCCAAGGGCCGCAGACAGTTTGTGAGACGACCCCCAAACTCTGAATTCAAGCCACAGTTCACAGTGAAGACAGTGAAGCATGGTGGTGCAAGCATCATGATATGGGCATTTTTCTCCTACTATGGTGTTGGGCCTATATATCACATACCAGGTATCATGGATCAGTTTGGATATGTCAGAATACTTGAAGAGGTCATGTTGCCTTATGCTGAAGAGGACATGCCCTTGAAATGGGTGTTTCAACAAGACAATGACCCCAAGCACACTAGTAAACCAGCAAAATCTTGGTTCCAAACCAACAAAATTAATGCCTCGCAGATGTGAAGAAATCATGAAAAACTGTGGTTATACAACTACACTCAACAAAAATATAAACGCAACACTTTTGGTTTTGCTCCCATTTTGTATGAGATGAACTCAAAGATCTAAATCTTTTTCCACATACACAATATCACCATTTCTCTCAAATATTGTTCACAAACCAGTCTAAATCTGTGATAGTGAGCACTTCTCCTTTGCTGAGATAATCCATCCCACCTCACAGGTGTGCCATATCAAGATGCTGATTAGACACCATGATTAGTGCACAGGTGTGCCTTAGACTGCCCACAATAAAAGGCCACTCTGAAAGGTGCAGTTTTATCACACAGCACAATGCCACAGATGTCGCAAGATTTCAGGGAGCATGCAGTTGGCATGCTGACAGCAGGAATGTCAACCAGAGCTGTTGCTCCTGTATTGAATGTTCATGTCTCTACCATAAGCCGTCTCCAAAGTCGTTTCAGAGAATTTTGCAGTACATCCAACCAGCCTCACAACCGCAGACCACGTGTAACCACAGCAGCCCAGGACCTCCACATCCAGCATGTTCACCTCCAAGATCGTCTGAGACCAGCCACTCGGACAGCTGCTGAAACAATCGGTTTGCATAACCAAAGAATTTCTGCACAAACTGTCAGAAACCGTCTCAGGGAAGCTCATCTGCATGCTCGTCGTCCTCATTGGGGTCTCGACCCGACTCCAGTTCGTCGTCGTAACCGACTTGAGTGGGCAAATGCTCACATTCGCTGGCGTTTGGCACGTTGGAGAGGTGTTCTCTTCACGGATGATGCGAAGGAGATGTGTTGCACTGCATGAGGCAAATGGTGGTCACACCAGATACTGACTGGTATCCCCCCCCAATAAAACAAAACTGCACCTTTCAGAGTGGCCTTTTATTGTGGGCAGTCTAAGGCACACCTGTGCACTAATCATGGTGTCTAATCAGCATCTTGATATGGCACACCTGTGAGGTGGGATGGATTATCTCAGCAAAGGAGAAGTGCTCACTATCACAGATTTCGACTGGTTTGTGAACAATATTTGAGGGAAATGGTGATATTGTGTGTGTGGAAAAAGTTTTAGATCTTTGAGTTCATCTCATACAAAATGGGAGCAAAACCAAAAGTGTTGCGTTTATATTTTTGTTGAATATAAATACTAGTTTAGTGATTCACAGGCTTGATAAAAAAAGCAGTTTGAACATAACAGTTTTGAGTTTGTAGCGTCAACAGCAGATGCTACTATTATTGTGAACAACCCCTTTTCTACTTTTTTTTTTTTACTAATAGCCCAATTTCATAGCCTTAAGAGTGTGCATATCATGAATGCTTGGTCTTGTTGGATTTGTGAGAATCTACTGAATCTACTGGTACCTTGTTTCCCATGTAACAATAAGAAATATACTCAAAACCTGGATTAATCTTTTTAGTCACATAGCACTACTATTATTCTGAACACTACTGTACTTTCCAGGGAATCATACCACCACTCAAGCCTCATTTTGACTTCTTTCTTGTTTCTCGGAACCGGCGGGCATGCCAGAACCACCAGCACTTGTCCTTCCTCCTGGAGACCTGGATAGTACACCCCTGTATTGCTCATGGCCGTGTCCATCTCTTCCTTAAAAAGGTCTTCATTCGGTTCCACACTTCGGTCTTGAACATATGTTTGGATGGAGTCGGCCCATGTATCATATCCTTGACCATATAACACTACCCCATGAGGTAGATGAGGGTCTGTTAAGGACTCTTCTGAATTTTCAGTCTTGCCCCCATTTACAATTGGCTCATCAGGGGTTGGTATGTTAATTAACTCTTGTTCAGCCATGTTTTACTGCTTGTCTTCAATACTAAACTTGTTATTCAGCGATTATAATCTTCTCTCTTTTTTGTCTCTCAGTTGCTGAGATTGTCGATTCTGCCACTGCTGTCTTCCTTGACCTTTGCAGCTATGGTCTTTGTCGTCTCGAGTCATCTGCCTCTTAAAGCCTCTTTAATCGCTTTGAGTCAGGGATAAGTGACAGACTAACTGGCTATTCAACGCTGACTTCGGGACTCAGCTTAACTGCTCCTCTTCAATCAGTCCTTTTCCTGCATCTTCCCTCAGGAATCCTCACGGGGTGGTGACTCTACATTCTCTTGCAGATCACGATTTAGCATGGTATAGCTCTCATACCTGCTTTCTTGATGATATGATCCAGCAGGCTTACTCATCTGCTTCTCATCCTAATTTTAATGATCCAGCAGCCACACGTGTGCTTCTCTTCCTTGTTTTACATCTCTGGGATGATTAAGCCTTTGGCCAGGATTCTTCCTCGGACCCAACAACTCTTTGTCAAGTCCCTGTTCAGGCGCCACGTGTAAGATCCTGCAAACTCTATATAGTCATGTACCAGCTCTCCGTCACAAGGGTCCGACCCTCGAACCCCTGCGGCTATTACCTGGAAGGTCCGCTCGAAGGCTGATTAAACTGGTGGCGAGCAGATTTGTCTAGCTGCTCACTGCCTCCATCCGGACATCCACCCCGCTGAAGCTGGACTTGCACCTTGATCGAATACCCTCCACTGGAACCAGGACACCAGCCGGCCACGTCCGTTAATGGCAGCTCTCACTCTGATGGATCAGGGCTCTTGGAAAATTGCTAGAATTATTTTTCAGTGGT